>NW_024412376.1:21728654-21846474 GCF_014898765.1 Herpailurus yagouaroundi
TGACCTGGCTGAAGTCGGACGCCCAACCG
Source organism: Herpailurus yagouaroundi (assembly GCF_014898765.1). Taxonomy (NCBI): domain Eukaryota; kingdom Metazoa; phylum Chordata; class Mammalia; order Carnivora; family Felidae; genus Herpailurus; species Herpailurus yagouaroundi. Next base: position 21,728,684 of record NW_024412376.1, read on the forward strand.
ACTGCGCCACCCAGGCGCCCCAGGAAATCTGTTTAAAGTACGTTTCGTTTTGGGCTTCCTCCGACACACCAGCACTTTGAGAGACAGGAGGCAGGCTGAGGTGCTCAAATCACATATGGCTTCATAAACAGTGATTCACTTCAAGGTAATCTTTCGGTGCCTGGATCCTAAACCTACTGATTTCATTTGTTACCGTTATTTCCAAATAATACTCTTATACTCTAAATTCTTAGGAGAATGTCACAGACAAGCCAGCATGGAGCCCTCAGAGATGGGATGCCTCATTTTGAAACAATAACTGTTAAGGAATAATGTAAACCCACCATATGCACAGTCAGTGGATTATTCTGGATTAGGAACAGCTAGATTTTATGGTAGGTGAATTCTACACACTCTTTCCCCTTTCTTTTTTTCTTCTTTTTTTGTGGGGTATGACAAATGTTGGTCTTTTATTAATACCTTTATTCTTTCATGTGCTCAGCACATTTATTGAGCACCTTCTAATGCTAAGCCCTGGAAACACAAAGATGAATGGGATGCATGCTTCCTGCTGCACCGTTGGGGTGTCAGGTCTGTTAATATGACAAGGACGTGTACAGGCTGCAGAGAATACAATTTGAACTATATACGTGTATCATTCACAGAATATAGGAACTATCTATTTATAGGCTTTCAACTTAAAAGCTTCCATAGATAAGATCAAATCTCAGCCCCCTAACTATGTGACCCTGATTAAGCATGGTGTTTTTAGTCTGGGGCATCATCAGTCCACTGTTGTATGTGTTTTGAGGATGTTTCATAAAGATCAGCTCCATTTTGCAAAGTGAGAGACTTGAAAAAGACATGTAAGAAGAGGTACACAATTAAGTTGAAAATAAGAGCAGAGATAGTATAAAAATTGGAAGAGGGAGATGATGGCGAGTGTCATTTGTATGGGATCACTTTGGCGCTAATCTGGCATGCTATGCGGTGTTAGGAGCCTACACTCTGACGCCCCACAGCCTGTGTTCAAATCCTAGCTCTGTCATTTGCTAGCTCTGTAACTTTAAATATGGTATTACCCTGTGTCTCTGTTTCCTTATCTGTAAAATGGGAATAAAAACAGGGCTGACTCATAGGGCTTCTGTGAGGGCCGAATGCTTGCCATATACTATTATTGATAATACAGTTCAGAAGAAGAGATTCTATATGTCAGTCAACCACAAACTGACAGAGTGTACCTGTGCTAAAATTTTTGCTGTCAGCAAAATGGTTTATTAATGGAAAATATATTTCTATCTATAAAAATATATACTGTTTCTACCCTGCCCCCCCCCCCCCACATCAATCTTAAATACCACTTTTCAGAGGAGCTGTCTTGATTAGCAAGTGACAGTGGCATTGTGCTGTCTTCCCTAACTTTCAGGGGACACAGAGTAGATACCAGAGACCAGATGACAAATGGAACTTCAAAGTGTCCCAGGACACGATTCTGGGCAGAGGCCTATGAACCTACAAGCAAGAGGGACAGAGGGTAGCCCTGATGGAACCAGATGGTAAAGAATCCCTGTTGGGAGTGTTTGGGGGCATAGAGTGATGGCTGAGAATGAGTGTAGACAGGCCCTCATATGTGTGTGTACCCAGAGTTAGGAACAATCCCACTGCAAAGAAGTGGATTGCACTATATTGACTCATAGGAGGTCAATTCTGGGCCTGGTGATCTTTGGGAAAATGACATAACATTGTCAGTGTGAACGTGTGGGTGCCTACCTTTTACTCGTCCTGGGAAAGACACTTTTGAGCAACAATTGGGTAAGCAGGACCACACAATGGCAAGGCTAGTTGAGCCCACCTCCTGAATGTCTCTTCCAGGCTCTGGGCAAATTACAAGTTTTTAAAGTTCAGGCCAGAGACTTTATGTTGTCTTCATGTTCTAATTCTGCATATAAATAGGTTTAATATTGAATGTGTCATGCTTTGAATATTTTAAGTACCTCTGCAGGAGGGGGTACTCAGAAAATTTTCTATTTATTACATTTTACACGCTTTCACCAGATATTCATACAAATGCATGCCAAAGGGATATGCAAATCACATATTTGAAATAAAAGGTGTATTCTGAGGTAAGAGTTCTAAGACCTTGGGAGGAATATCTATTTGCATTGTTGGTTTTAGAGACTACGTTTTGATTCTTGGGTACTTGTTAATTGGTTCCTGAAGCTCTGGCTTCAGAGGTTTTATAGAATTTTGAAGATGTTCATCTAAAGTCATGGAGACCCACTTGATTTAGGGAAGAGCAGAAAGATCAATGGAAAGAAAAGGCATAAAAGTACAGAAAAGACTTAGTGCTCCGTGAAAACCAGAGATACTTTCTTCTCACAGGCCAAGCTGAACATTCAGACTTAAGTGGGTTAGCTTTGGGGATCCACATGGCACATCAACCCTGGCCCCTTTCTGCAAGGACTCATCAAGTCAGTAGGCAGTGTTGGAGAGCTGCCAGGGTGTGTAGCTCATTGATTATTGATCTCGAACCTTCTATAGCTCAGCAATCAGAGCTGAGCAGTGCTCACAGGAGGCACAGGGTATGGCCCCCACTTGAAGGGATACACACTTCTCTGCTCTAAGCAGCCATCGAACATCTGAAGTCATACCAAATCCTCGAACTGAGCTTGTGGGTAATCCAAGTCTGAATATTGCTAGAATGGGCCTAACTCTGAACAACTGGTTTAGGAGTCTACGCTGTTAGGGATAGAAAGGAACCACTGTGATTGGTTTCTCAATGTGTTAAGTTTTCCCTCTCCCTGGGCTCATCCTCGACCTTCTTTTAGGACCCCTCCTCCCTGACCCCCACCCTGTCTCCCACAGAGATAGTGCCGTTTAACTTCAAAAAAAGCAAGAGTAGACTTTGGATGCCTTCCCAAGCTGTGTATGGATGTTGCCGAAAGTCCTGCACATAGAAGGAAGTTTGTGCAGGGCCTCATCTGGGAGAGATGAAATATTTTAATAGCAGTGTTTATGTTCTCAGTCTGCAGATAACCAAAAACCAGCAAGATTTTACATCAGGCTTTGAAATGAAAAATGTCACCCACTCAATGGAAACACAAATTTCATCCCTTTTGCCCTCTGGCCCTCTCAACGCTATTAGTGTTCCTAGATTTTCCTGCTCTCCTTGAGATTTCTGAGTCACCACAGAGGGAGACCCAACGTGATGTCTGGCCAAGTTTTGCAGGTTTTGCGTTCTCAAGAAAAGCAGACTTAAAAGGTTTCCTTTCTGAGTTCCCCAGGCTCCTCAGACAGTCTGGAGCAGAAACTGTCTTGGGACCCGTGATAGAGTAGAGAGAGACCAGAGTTTTAGCAGGCAGGGGGAGTTCAAAAGGGCACCGCCAGCTCACAGTTAAATTCTAGGCAGCAGCTCTGAGATTGGCGATCCTGCCTCTCACAGACCAAGGGAGAGTTCCCAGGCTCCACGCTCAATCTTAACCTTACAAGTCTGGCCCTTTGAGGGATTCAAGCCTGTGATTCCCAATCATTTTTCCTCTCCCTGAAGATGGGAACTTACACAGACAAAGCAAATTTTTCAATGTCACTGTGAGGATAGTTTTAACGAATGTCTCTGGTTCCATGCTTGTGGGCAGACATGTGCACATGCACACTCTTCTAAGATTAAGTGTGCTTGAAAATCTGATTTATAGAAGCAAGGAGAACAGCTCATTTTTAATAATTGACTGGGTTAAAATGGATGTTCTTCACTGAAAGAGTCACCAAAGGCACACTCAAACAAAACACATACCATTCAAATGAGCTGCTTTGGCTGAACTTATTTTTATATTAGTCTGTGCTCTCCAAAAATAAATTGAGCCTATGATACACATTACTAATGAAAACAATTTTAATCAACAGACTGTATGCATGCGAATCATGAACACACAAGAGTATAAATGTTTGTAAGAAACAGTTTTTTGAAACCCACCGTCTTGAGTCTCTCAAATAGAACATATCCTTTTCTCTTCCCTCTAATGTTAACCTTGACCTTTATTCCAACATTTAATCTGCCACGTCTTAGAGCAAAGTGTCTCAGGGATAGGGTAATTAACATGAACATCAAAAGAGCAGCCATAACAGGCAGAGAAGCTGTCTTAGCTCTTTCTCTTTTGACAGAGTTTTTAGACACTACAGTTTAGATAATTTATATAAGGCTCCCAGGGTAGGACATAATCTTAGTCAGGGATCTCCAACTATACACTTGCATGTGCTGTAAAAGAGTTGTGTCAAAGATCAACATACATATAGACAAGGGAACAGTGAGTTCTCATGGCATGGGGATGGAAGAGGAAGTCAGGTAAACTTCAGGGAAGAGGTAATATTTGAGCTGTCTCTTAACCGATGAATAGGCATTCCCCAAAAGGACAAATGGGGGCAGGAGGGCTGGCAAAGATTCTAGGAGATTACAGCACATATGGAAGTCTGAACCGTGGCAGGCATGGGTAATAGCTGGGCAAGGGTTGGAGACAAGGCTAGAAAGAGAGGCTGCAGTAGGGTTAAACCCAGCTTTAGATTGAGGTCCTCTGCTCAATGGGCTATAGGAATACTCAGAAACAGAATGATATGCCAAAATCAGAGACAAGGAGTGATACAAAAATCAGCATGTAAGAAAAACCATAAATGCTGATATTTTTCTAAAAAATAATTTACATATGTTAACATAAGAAAATTTCACAATGTTATCTCCGGGTATTGCAATTTCAGAGGCTATTTTTCAATAATTTAACATTGCTAGGTGTATGTATTACATGTATAATAAAAAGGGGGGGATTACTAAATGTGCATGTACACAACAGGGGAGAAGAATTGGCTGAAGAGCTGCTCATGTGGCAAGAACCCAGTGGTTTTCTGTAGCTGGCCACAGACACAGCCTGTGCTAGGGAATGGTTACGGCAGCTCGAACACCTGTGTTAAATGCAAACTTAACTAAAAGCAGCACACGGTCTAGATAAGGACGCAGATGAAGATGGTTGCTATAGTCCTAATACTTCCTGTGTTTATGAGAACGGTTCTGAAATGTTCCATCCAGTTCTGGGGACCACAATTTAAAGAGCTGAAATTGAGTTTGTCCGGAAGAGGACTATGAGAAAGATAAGGATGTCCAAAAGCCAAGTCATAAAAGAAAGATTTATGGTATCTTGAGATGTTTACACTAAAGAAGGGACAATTTATGAAGGTCACTGGAGCCATCTTCAAATACTTGATGAGCTGCCATGTCAATGAGAGAGAAAACTCATCCCCTAGAACTCTCAGAGTCAGAACTAATACCAATAGCCAGAAGCTACAGGGGGCCAATTTTGGCTGGACATAGAAAAAACAATTTTAAATCACAATGTTGTGGCTAGAAGTGACTGAGATCTATCTAACAGCCTCATAGTTGACAAGAGTGACTCATCTTGAGGCACAGTGACTTATCCCTAAGACCCTTCAGTAGAAGAACAAGGGCCAAATTAATTCTCATGCCTCCAAGTCCAATATTCCCTCACACCATGCCCCACCCCACCATCATGCTGCCTCCAAGCCATTGCAGACACCCAGCAATGTTTGATTCTCCCAGAAAGTGGGTTCCCAGTTTCTAGAGGTTTCTGAGGAGCACAGGCTGGATGACCACCTGTGAAGGGTGCTCCCAGGGAATGCCTGTGATAGGCAGGATGTTGGAATGGATAATCTCTAAGACTGCTTTCAAATTTAAGCTGCTATAATTTGAATTTGGGGAAATGTCCTGAAGATTAGGGTTGTGTTAAAAAAGGGCTCGAATATTCAGTAAAGAGAAGTCTAGGAACTTTGTAACAGTGGCTGCAAAATGAAGGTGGAAGACACTTCTTAGTAGTTTTCCAGTGTCTAGCAGGGCCCATCATGGTTATTAGTACTCTCATTACTTCGGTACATCACTCCCACACCTCACATTTGGCAGGAACCAGGGATGTGTTGAGTGGGGAGAAAACTATCTTTTTGCTTTGGTCCCTACCCTGCCAACTAGAAAGTGTGATATCCCTACAGAAAAGGATTGAGTCCATATGGGTGTGCCCAGAGTAATGGCAGAATGCCACCTGGAAATCGTCACAGAACAGACTATAAAAACACTCAAAGCATTTTCATTCATTTTGGCCCATGCCAAGAAAAGACTCACCCTCTTCTGCTCCCCACCTCCACCCACCACACTTAAAACAAATCCACATAGCCATTAGTAAGTCAGCCATTTATTTGGCTCACAATCATAGGAAAAGGGCTGAATTGCTTACCTCACTAGTTGCATATCCAGATCCTGAATCTATACTTAAAAGAATGTTCAGTACAGGATTTCCCTCATTACCAGTGAACTGTAGACGACAAATTCATTAATTAAAAGCTATTTTCTGGCTCCTGGTATGTCTGTTCTTTGGGAAAGAGATTAAGATCTGTGGTGCACAGTAAGTTGGCCCACAAAACCGGAACCTACTTCTGCAGTGTAAACTGGCCCCAAGCTTAATGTCCACCAGCATGGGACTAAATTAGTCTAAGACAAAATAGATGCTATTGCGATATGATATCATCTTCACTCTGCACCCCAGAGAAACCATTCTTACTTGCATTTACCTTGAGCCCTTTTTATAGGACATTCCCTTTCTCTACTAAAATGTAGCCATTCCTAATCTCCCCTCCTCAGGGCCATGCCCTAGGCCTCCCAAGATGGCTACTAGTTACTCAAAGCAACTTTCCCCTCCATCTTCATCACCACCTTCATCATTGCTTCTATTTACTGAACACCCTCTTTGTCAAATATTGTGCTATGCATTTTACATGCATTATCTCATGTATTCATTACTTTTTTTATCTTCATCTTTTAGATCATTGAAATAACTCACACAAATCAAAACTATTAAGTGCTGGAGACAGGATTCAAACAAGCTTTCTCTGACTCCCAAGTCTGTTAACCCCCACACTACCCTACAGGACTTGGAGAGAAGCCTGCCTACCAAGATGAATAGTCTTTTCTCCAATATATATTGGAAAATGTATATTAGACACTGTATAATCCCCTGTTCCAAGTGAGGCAAAGTGAGACTTGATGCTAAAATGAGGCATGACAAGAAGTTAGCTTGGAGTCTTCTCTGATCAGGAGGAGGGCAAGGGAAAGACAAGACAGAAGGTGGTGCTTATGAATAATGGAGGACAGGAGAGATGTGGGGACGCCAGAAACAGGTTAGAGGGAAAACGGAACTTGATTAGAGATGGTATGATTTTTTTTGAGGCCACACAGGATACTTGGAGAAGCCTGGAGAGAATCTTTCTGCCTGACACACGGAAGTCAGCTAGAAAGGGTTTGAGGTAACATTCTGAGGGGAACTTTTTTTTTTTTGGAACAGAAAAAAAAAGTACAAAATGTTCCAAAGGGCCAAGGTATAGAAAAAGGTTTCTAGCCTAGAGATGATCTATTTACAAAATATATTTTACATTAAATATCATGTATACTATCGAAATCACTCTCCTATAGGGAAATGACATAGAACAAATTGGTCCCATTCTAAATCATGTTATTCTGGGTCAAGTAACAGGAATTAGTCACTCATTCCTCTATTAATTTATTCACAAATATCTACTGAATACTTACTATCTTACTATTTACAACATGCTTTATCTGTAAGAAGATACGTAGTAAATGTATTCCTTACATAGAAAATTTGTAGTATCTCCTTCTTTCCCCAGTGGGACTCCTACCACCTGACGATATGAAAGAGTATCTGGATGTGAATTTGATAAGGAGGCTCTGTGGCTAGCCTTTGGGGAGAGGGGAAAGGCAAGGGTCTTTGAGAGCCTGATAGTGCCCTGACCTGAAGGAACCTGAGCAGAGTGAATTTCTCTTTGGTTCTGCACTTCTATAACTGGTGCAGACCTGAAACAAAAACTTTGCCCAGGCTATAAGGACCCCCTGCGCCAGCATTCATCCTAATCTCTCTCCCTAGAGTAGTCCTCAGGGTCTTGACTCAGAGGAGAATATGGCTTGTCCCAACTCCAACCGATGCGGGACCAACAGAGCTCCCCCAGGGTAATAAGATCTTCAGCTCATCTACTAGTATTTTTTCTGTAAGCATGCAATTGTTGAAAGAAAAAAAAAAGTTTGTCATCTATTTCACATGTATTCAAATATTTTATATGTAATGGGGCTTAAAAGAGTCCCTTACTCAGTGTATGACCTGGAGCTCTGTGATGGCTCTGACCCTGAGTTTCCTCATACATGCAAAGGAGAGAATGTGTCCAGTTTGCAAGGTTCTTGTGAGAATTTGATTGATGAACGATACCAGTTAGAGTAGCTGGCACATAATAGGAATCCACAGTGTCTGGAGATTGAGTATAAATTCCATGGAAAGACATTGAAATAATTTTACATATTTCAAAACAATGGCACTACAGATTTCAAGCTCCAAGATTAAAAAATATATCAAAATCGTTGTGTAAAGAATGGCATTTTTATGTGCTTTGAGGTCAATGTTTAAATGTTCAATAAATATTAGTGAGCATATTATTAAGAAGCAATTAAAAATGTTTTTAATGTTTATTTTTTGAGAGAGTGAAAGAGACAGAGCATGAGTGGGGGAGGGGCAGAAAGAGGGAGACACAGAATTGGAAGTAGACTGAAGGCTCTGAGCTGTCAGCACAGAGCCCGATGTGGGGCTCAAACCCATGAACCGTGAGATCACGACCTGAGCCAAAGTCAGATGCCTAACCGACTGAGACACCCAGGTGCCTGGAGAAGCAATTTTAAATCATTAGAATTTGTAAGTATACGTATTTGAGTCTTAAGTTACCTCACCAGTGTTTGCAATTATTATGAAATGAATTTTTTAATGATTCCTTAACATAGACTTGTCTTTCTCCCTCCCTCTCCTTCTCCCTCTTTCTCCATCCCTCCCTCTAAATAAAAATCATGGGGAAGTAAGACTTCTAGTTTAGAGAATGGATCAAGAGATCATTACAAAGTAATAAAGCCTAAACATGGTTCATTAGGAAAGAATGACTAGAATTCTAATCCTCTGCAGGTTAAGCATTAGGAGAGAAACAGAAAGAATACCATATTCCTCTTCTGTCACCAGGCAGAATATTTCCTTAAGCCATTTTCTAGCTATCTTACAAAGAAAGGTGCCATGTATGATACTGTAATTCATGAAAATCAAGTCACTAATTTTAACCCAAGAGAAAGAATCCCTAAGTTTTATGTCAGGATAAAGCAGAGACTGAAGAGTGTCCCTACAGGAGTACAGAAACCCGGGGGACTCGTTGGTGAAACTTCCAGTTGGAGAAACGCTGTTGCTTCAGAGCCAAAGACCAAGTCTTTGGAAAATATTGTGGGAAAAACATATTCCATGGAAATGTGTGTCCTAAAATTTTTCCGTATGAAAAAGTAAGAGTGCTCCTTCTTACCCAGCAATGATCTAATGTATAAGTAGCTTAAGAATGAGAGGAAAGAACTACTGTGAGATTTTAGGTTTTGGTTCAAGCTTAACTTTTGCGAATCCTTGGACTTCTGATTTGTTCTTTAGTTGAAAGAATGTCTGAGAATTAAAAATGCATCAGAGGGTATTCTAAACATTATGTGGCACATTTTCCTCCTTGGTAATTCCTATTGCCCCGTGGAGGGTGAACCATGCACACTTCTCAAAAAAGGCAGAACTCAATGCATGACAAGAAAATCATTGCTCAGCTCTGACTTTCAAAAGAAAATTTGTAAAGTTGTAAGAAAAACCCATAGGGACAACTGTTCTGGATTTCAGTTCTAAGAAGGCACCCAAGGGAGAAAATCTAGTTTTCTTGGTCTCCCATAGCTGGGCAATGAATTTCCAGACCCGATCTTGGGACACAGAGGATTAAGAACTTTCCAGTATGCTCATGAGTGAGGCAGATGTTAGATCTGGTTGTAGGGGGTAGCTTCTCTCCTCAGAGGGAGGTGGTAAAAGTCTCTCCTGGGCAAGGGGAATATTTTCCTGAAGAAATTTAGAAGTCATCAACTAAGGTTAATTTGCTATTTCGGTCCCTTTTCACATAGCAGTACCCCTTGCTCCCCGGGGCCTCATGTAAGAGAGGAGGAAAAACATGAAAGACATATAGAAATCTCAGACAGGTTGAGGGGAAGTCCAAAATCAGAAAGGCCCCACATTGCAATTTGGTACTTGGAAGTAGGTCACCCAGCCTCAAGCCAAAAGGAATTAGTCACATAGAGTAGCAAAAGCAATCGTGTGTTCCAGCCCTACACCTGCTCCCCCAGGGCCGAGAGCCAGAGCATGGCATAAGGAAGAGTCAGAAGTTTCCATATGCTCCAGTGGATGTGAGATAAGCAGGCCAAATATCCTGAAGATCCTGGAGTCAAGATGAGGAGGGCAAAGGATGTGAAGGGTTTGAGGCTGGAAGCCAGAGTAGGTTTCCAACAAGGACCGAAGCTAATACCCAGCGAGCAACACAGAGGGAAAAGTCATCTCAATGAAGGCCACGTCAGACCGGAAGTGTCTTCCTCTGCAACCACTATGCTTCGTGGCTCTCCTCCTGTCACAGGCTCCTCCTACCTCACAGTAGAGAGGACAGGATGGATGGGACGGGTCCTTTGAGCCTGAGTATTTACCCCAGAGAGATCAAGTTAACCTGGAAAAGTCTACATTTGAAAAAGGAAGTGACTGTTTACTTTGAATAGGAGAGCTGAGGTCTAAGTCCCTTCTCATCAAGTAGAGCAAGTTGTGTTCATATGGTATAAATAAAGGTACTTTTCTACAAATGAATGGTTGCAGATTTAAAAAACCTAGTACATATGATTATTTAATGGGTTACTGGAGAACTGGAGAAAGGATAAGATTGGTGGGGTATCACCAGCACACATTGTTTTTGGATTTTAATCTAAGAAATACATTTGCATGAGCCGAACCCATTGATCTGCAGTCTAGCATTTATTTTTTGGTGAGAGGAACTAGGGATTTAAACTATGCACAAGTGGGGTATGTGGGAGGAAAAAAAAAACATTTAAAACCTTTTAAATTTACTGTTCGTGGTTACAAGTTTCCTTAGGAGACATAATATTTTTTTTCTCCCGTCTAAAAAAATGATTTGGACCAACCTCAAAAAAGCTGGGTTTAATGTTTCTCAGACTGTTTCCAAGCAGACTAAAATACCAACAAATTCATATCCACAGGGAGAGGTTTAGGGTTCACCAATTTTGCATCATTCCTGCTGAAGAGCTTATGGGCCCGAGAGACGCAGGATGAACCTTCAGAGTGCAATGTATGGAACGCATACCAGAGCAGAGGACTCTTTACCAAGGCTGCCTGACCCGAGGGGGGTCACTGTTCAAAGTGGAGTCGCTTCTGAAAGGGAGACCAGGGCAAGGGAGTGGGCAATATTTCCTAATCACTTCTGAACTGCACGGGAAAAGCATTCTGGTAGCAGCTTCAGAAATTCGAGTTAGATCAATCTCAGGGCCAACAATTTCAGATGCTTATTCAAACCTTCTCTGAAGCAACGGTTCTTGAGGTTGAAGACATGAGTTGTGAACTTTTTTTTTTTTTTTCCAAGAAGGTAAAGTCAGGAAACAGTCATCAGGAGAGCAGAGCCGTGCTCAAAACCATCAGAGTTAGAGAATTTAAGGTATATAAAAGGGCATTTTAAATGGTCCATAGGATTACATAATTTTGTGAAAATTATTTCAGAGTAGTAGGATATTGCCAGTTACTATTGCTATTATTTTCACTTTCAGTCATCGGCAGCTACAACAGGCCAGAGATCCCTGGTCACACTTCCACCTGCTGTGGTCCATTTGGCCATGGGGCAGTGTGGAGGCTTTGAGGTCTAATCACTAGCACATAGCTCTGCTCTGAGATTGACCCTATTATATCAGAAAATGTCACAATACTTACTTGCAACACAGAAATGGCTGTAAATAAAGTAATGGGTGTAAGATGTTCTGATAATAGAATATTCAAATCATGTCTTAAGGTTGTATTATTATCCCAAATCATTACATGGGCATCTGAAGCAAATGATGCTAACATGGTCCCTTGGCAACGATGATGCCATTCAATTGGGGCCAGGAAACTGAAAGGCAGTTTAAGCCTTTCAGGCTATTACTCCAAGATATTTAACTGAAAAACATAGTCTGTTGGAATTTAAAGGTCATATAAAACCTCTCTCCTTGCAGATAAGAAATGTAAGGAAATCAACCTTTCCAGGTAGGTACTACATTATTTTGCTATGTGTCTTCACGGCACATGCTTAAACAGACTTGTTTATGTTCACTGTGTCTAGCTTCTTACCTTCCCTTTTCCTTCCTCAACGCACTTCACTCAGGTTTTTGTCTCCACAGTCCTTAGAAGCTTCAATTGCCTATGTCAATAATGACTTCCATCTTGCCAAATCCAAAAGATAATTCTCAGTCCTCTGTTTTTTGTTTTTTTTTACCACTTAGCAGCACTCACAGAACTGATTGTTCATTTCTTTTCTTCTGGAAACACTTTCCTCATTTGACACCCCACTCTCCTGGGTTTCTCCTGCCTTACTGTGTATTTCTTCACATTTCCTTCCAGACCTCTAAATGCTGGAGTGCTTCAAGGCTCAGCTCTTAGACCTTCTCTCCATATATATATGCACTCCCTTATAAGACAACACATAGTCTCATGGCCTTAAATGTTACCTTTTTGGTGGGATCTCTCAGATTGCTAGCCCTACTTCCACATCTTTGTGATTTGTATTTCCAACTGTCTACTTCACATTTCCATATGGAAATGTACAAAATACCCCAAATTTAACATGGCCCAAACAGAACACTTGATTCTCTCTCACCTTCCAAACTGTTCCTCCTTTACTGTTTACCACATCCACAATGACCACTTTCTGCCCTGTTCTTAGACTCAAAATCAGGAGTCATCCTTCTTCTCTTTCCCTTACATGCCAGATGTTACCCAGCAGAAAATTCTACCACCTGTCTCCTGAATCTCCATCACTTCTGTGCCCTCTACTTTCTACCATCATCCTCACAAGCCACCATCATTCTTGGCCTGAACTACAATAATCTATCAAGTGGTCTCCCTTTTTGTTTTGGCTATGTCCAGCCTATTCTCCATGCAGCTGCCAGAGAGATATTTTAAAAATTAAATTAAATCACGTAACTTCCTTAAAATTTCCCTTTAGCTTCCCGCCATACTTTGAATAAACACCAAACTCCTTACTCTGGCCTGCAAATTTTCTCTTCATTTTTCCAATTTCATCCTCCACTTCTATCCCTCTTTCCCGTCATACTCTACCTACTCTGATGGCCTTTGTATAATTTCTCTTAACTCTGAGCTCCCACACATCAAGCTTATTTTCACCTCAGGGCTTTTAAACTTGATCTTTCTCTGCTGGTTAATGTTCTTCTCCAGATCCTTGCATGATCTACTCTTTTCACATCACCCAAGTCTTAGCTCAGTTTTTACTTCCCTGACCTTCACCTAACATAAATCCTTGTAGGGGCACCAGGGTGGCTCAATTAGCTGAGTGCCGACTTTGGGGGTTTGGGCCCCGTGTTGGGCTCTGTGCTAATAGCTCAGAGCCAGGAGCCTGCTTCGGATTCTGCGTCTTTCTCTCCCTCTGCCCCTCCCCCACTTGTGCACGCGCTCTCTCAAAAATAAATAAACATTAAAAAAAATAAATCCTTCTATGTGTCATTCTCTTTATATCCCTGCACTCTGCCTTTTTCTCCTTAATACTTGCCAATATTGTTTAGTATTTGTTTATCTATTGTCTCTCGGACTAAAATGTAAGCTTCATTCAGGCAGAGGCTTTGTCTCGTTCACTGTTCTATCCTCCAGGCCCAGGAGCAGTGCTCAGCACAGCTGAGCAATGAGTCATGCACATTAGGTCCTCACCGAACATTTGTATACTGTATGTAAAATAAAGACTGAATGACTTTGAGCCAAACATTGTTTAGGATGATGGGAGTGAGTCAGTGAGGTGGGTATAACACATTTTGCTCTGAGGTACTCCATGATATTTTGCTTGAATCCTGGTTTTTGGTTCTATCTAAAATCACACAAGTGTTTTTCTTTAGACTGTTCCCATATAAAAATCATCACCATGTAATAAGCTTAAGAAGCACCAGAACGGAAAATAATAGTCAGCATAATTTAACAGTATTTGGAAAGCAATATTTGGAAAACCACAATTATGATCTTATCTCAGATTTGTTCTGGAAGACATTAATAGTAATTTCACTTCAGAGCACTGAGGAATTTGCATTCAGATCAACTCATATGAATAAACATAAGTGCAATCACTACTAAGGCATATAAAATAAGCATTATGACAAAAGGACATAAACTAAACGTTATACTCATAATAATCTTAACTAAGTAAGGATGACTAAAACTTTAAAAACACAGAAGAGATCAGCATTGATAACTTGCCAAAAAAAGTGAGTAGTGGAGAGGCTTTTCAGATACAGATTAGCAGTGATTTCTTATACAGTGTGTATACATTTCAGTTTCTTCTAACAAACACAGAGAAAAACATGGAGGCAGCCTTCTTAGATTTATACAAAGACAGTTACTTAGGCTCCAAACATTCAAGGGAGATAGACTTTTTATTAAGTAAAAAAAAGTTTTAGACTTTTTAATCCTGTATTTCTGAATTTTTCTTTCTTTTAAAGTATTTTTAGCATTGCTTATTTGTGTGTACGTATTGTGTAAAATGTATTTGTTGTATAACATTTCCCCAAACTGGCTTAAAATAACAATAAACACTTATTATCTCCTTGTTTCTGTGGGGCAGGAATTTGGCAATGTTCTAGCTGGTTGATTCTGGCTCAGCGTCTCTCACAATGTGGCTGCAGTCATGATGGCCAGGCCTGCAGGAGACACTTCCAAGGTGGCTCATTCACATGGCTGGCAAATTGGTGCTGGTTGTGGGTGGGAGGCCTCAGTCCCTATCCATGTGGGCCCCTCCAACTGGGCTGGTGAGTGTTCTCACAAAATGGAGGCTGCCATGGAGGGGTGAACCAGGGGGCCACAATGTCTTCTATAAGCTAGGTGTGGAAGTGATCCATTGTCACCTCTACTACATTCTATTGGTCACACAGACCAACTCTGAGTCAACCTGAGAGGAGACGACAGAAAAGCAGGAATACCAGTAGGCAAAATTCATATGAGTCCATCCTGAATGCTAGCTATCACAGTTAATATGAGCTCATTCCTCTCAAATACCTCCCAACTGAAAAGGAGGGAATACAGGAACAGAGAGAGAAAGAAGTAAGGGGGAGGGAGTACTGGGGAGAAAGAAAAAAGGGAGGGAGAAAGGGAGGAAGGAGGAGGAGGAAAGGAAAAGGTTATTGGTAGAAATGCTGAGGTATCTGAATCTGGGACCAAAATGGACTTTCAAATGCTAAAAGAATTAACTATATGCAAACTCCATATTTTCTCCTTCCACTTAAAATGGCATGATAAATTGAGACTTATGTGATTAATATTAAGAGGGGAAGTCTGAAGAGTCTATCTAGCATTAGCTAGTTTTTAGTAGTCAAGTGGTTGCCATATGGCTTCTAAGGGTAAGCGATGAGAACATTCTTTCAACTGAGATTTGTCAAAACTCTTGGTCTGTTCACTTTTCCTCTACACTATTAATATATTTTAGTTTAGGGTTTTCATCCTTATACCAAAAGGTTTGGTCACAAGTCTAGGCCATTTCCTCTTACTCCTTCTCCACTTTCTTCCTGTCTCACTCTCCAAATTCCTCCTCTAAACTATTTTGTAATTATTTACATTGTAAGTAGTAACAGCCAATGTACGTTGGGAATTTAAGTAAGTTTTGTGGTCACTAAAAAGCAATTCTGAGTTGTGGAGGTTACCAGTAGATGTAAATGGCAAATATATGTGTGTAAAATAAAAATTCATATATAAGTAAAACCATCTTTTCAAACCATATAGATGCTGATGCTAATATATCCATTGGGTAGTTAGCAAGGATCATTTACAAGTGTCTATATAGCCCTATCATGTGAAAACAGGAAAAGGGGAGGGGGGTGGGACCACAATCTCACCTAACCCACAAGCACAGAACTCTACAACAGACTTTTGAAAGGCACAAATTCAGAGTCATTTTAGCACCCACACCCTCACATATCCAATTTGGCCAAGAAAACACTTCCTCCGTTCTAGGGAAAAACACACTAACATTCGCCTTTTCATTGAGAAAGTTACAGGAACCCATTAGATTACTGCAAGGAATGAAAATGACTTCAGCGTGATACCGAAGCAAAGGACTTTTAAGTTTGAGCCTGACCTTGTGAATTTCTACACTTGGCAAGGCTGCGGGGAAACGCCGTGGGACTCTGGTGTTCAACAGAGCACTGCTCTGTCGAACATTCCAGCCCTGACTCACTGGAAGCCGCTCCTAATGTCTGTGTAATCCTCAGGGCAGCATTTAGGAAAAAACGCTTATTTCATCTCCCTCGGTTCTCTGAACGGGACCCGTCTTCCCATGCTACTGACCAAAACAGAGTCCCGCTATCCTGTCACTCCACCCACTCTTTTCTCTATTCTTCTAACCACTAAAATCACCACCAAAGATGGAGAATATTTATAAATAACCCCCAGAATGATACAATGTCTATTGAGTCTGATTGGCCAGAAAGTCACTATCCTCTCAAACGAGCATGATACATGTGCATGCTATCCTTCCAGAACTGAGCTGAAATTCTAGAGCCCTCGCCCTTGCGTGAACTGTGCTAAGTGTTGTCAAGAAATTTTAATGCCTCCAACTTGGTATTAATAACGGCTTGATATTTATTAGGTAATGACTATATTAAGGAAAGTGAGGTTTAGAGACATTAAGTATCATGCCCAAGGCCACACACAGTCATTAACTGGAGAAGCCAGGAACAGAGCTCAGGGGTATCTGATTCCAAAGCTGCTACTACATACTATTGTTCTACATCCCTAACGTGGTACTTTACACTGAATAGACTTTAGTAAATCAAGACACCTAAAATTAATTAATTGCTTTCATAATTCCACAAACCTGAATAGTAGCATATATTATGCTGCTTGAGTAGCTCCAGAGATGTAAAATGTGATCTCATTTATGTAACATCTATTTGTTCAGTTTCCCTTACATCCACTTAGTGAGGCTTCAATGACACAGAAAAGAATGACAAA
This sequence comes from Herpailurus yagouaroundi, assembly GCF_014898765.1. NCBI lineage: Eukaryota > Metazoa > Chordata > Mammalia > Carnivora > Felidae > Herpailurus > Herpailurus yagouaroundi. Next base: position 21,745,846 of record NW_024412376.1, read on the forward strand.
GAGATAAATCATCTACCCAGATGACTAGTAAGCCAGAGGAGTACAATAAAATGGTGGGGATTAAAATGAAGAACAGTTGTAGTTAGAAGCATCAGGAAAGGCTTTGTGAAGAGAAGATATTTGAGTGGGGCCGTGAAGAACAAGCAGGACGTGGGTATGGGAGAGCAGGGTGGGAGAGTGTTTAGGTCAAAGCTGGTTAAGTAGGATGATTTTTTTTAAAACAGCATTAAATTTTACTTGTAGTTGGAAGAAAATCTATCTTTCACCTCAACCTGTTAAAACTGTAATGAGCAATGACATTACTTTTTCTTTAAAAAGATACACTTTTCCAAATGTGCTTTATTTTATTTATTTAAATTTTTAAATGTTTATTTAATTTTGTGAAAGGGGAAGTGGAAGCAGGGGAGGGGCACAGAAAGGTGGGCAGAGAATCTGCAGTGAGCTCTGCACTGACAGCAGTGAGCCTGATGTGGGGCTTGAACTCACGAACTGTGAGATCATGACCTGAGCTGAAGTCAGACGCCCAACCAACTGAGTCACCCAGGCGTCCCTCAAATGTGCTTTATTTTAAATAAAAACTAGGGGTGCCTGGGTGGCGCAGTCGGTTAAGCGTCCGACTTCAGCCAGGTCACGATCTCACGGTCCGTGAGTTCGAGCCCCGCTTCAGGCTCTGGGCTGATGGCTCAGAGCCTGGAGCCTGTTTCCGATTCTGTGTCTCCCTCTCTCTCTGCCCCTTCCCTGTTCGTGCTCTGTCTCTCTCTGTCCCAAAAATAAATAAACGTTGAAAATAAATAAATAAATAAATAAATAAATAAATAAATAGTACACTAAAAGTTGTGGTCAATTTCTTAAAAAAAAAATATATATATATGTGTGTGTATATATATATATGTATATATATATAATTTCTACAGGTGGTGAATATACCCATAAGGTCCACTGTAAGTCACACCTGTCTGCCCTGGAGTGCAGACAGAACCTGTAACTTGTTTCTAACCAACAGAATATGGAAAAGGTGACAGGCAGTCACTCACTTGATTAGGTTACAGCTTATGGCAAAAGTGATGGGACATCACTCCCAATATTATGTTACCTTATATCCGACTCCATCTTAGCAGACTAGAGACAGACTCTACTGCTGGCCTTGAAAACTTTGAATAAGCAAACTGTCGTACCATGAAGAGCTTTTGGGGTTGTCTGCAGGGCAAAAATTTCAGGCAGCCTCCACTCGGTGGTATGACACAAGGGTCTTCAGTTCTACTACTGAAAAGAAAGGAACTCTAGCAACAACCTGAAAGGAGTTGGAAATAAACTCTTCCCCAGTTGACCCTCCAGATGAGAGTGCAGCCTGGCTGACACCTTGGTTACAGCCTCGTGAGACCTAAGCAGATGACCCAGTTGACCTATATGTGGACATGTGACCTATGAAAACTGTGAGATAATAAATACATGTTGTTTTAAGCCACTAAGTTTGTAGTAACTTGTTACATAGCATTAGAAAACTACTACACTGCCAGAATAAAACTTTTTTTTTTTTTTGAAGGACTTGATGCATTCACTCCAGTCTTGCTTAGAACTATCTTCTAAACCAATTGTGTTTGTCTGAATGATTCATCTATACCAGTGGTTAAAATCATCTGGTAAGCTTTTAAATTACAGACTGCTTGCTTCCTAACCCCCCACCCGAGTTTCTGATTCAGGAGATTTGGAGTGAGCCTGAGAATCTGCATTTCCCAGAAGTTCCTAGCTGGTACTGATGTTGCTGGTTTGGGGGACCACATTTTCAAAACCACTGGTCTCTATCAATTTATTCTCTAAACATTTTCTGTGTTAATTTACATGTCTAAAGCAAAAGGACTACAGTATATACTTTTCAAATGTAATCTAAAATACTGACGCCTTTGTGTCAACATTACATTAACATATTCTCCTGTCCCTCAACCCATCATCCATATTTGTCTTGTGAGGAAACAATTACAAATAAATGCAGAAAACCAAACACGGTAGGAATACAAAATCAGAAGTGATGAGAAAAGGGATCCAACTGTTCCCAACTTTTGAGCTGTGACTTGGTAGCAAAGAGCCTGCACTACTATTAAATTAGGAGCAAAATATCCACGGCAAAAATAATTATTCTCATTCTAGCAGTTATAATCTCTCAAAATGTTGGAAATCCTTTGATGATATTTACCGTATCTCAACCGTTAGGTTCAATATTCGCTAGAAAGCCTCTGACAACAAGCTAATATGTAGCTTGGGGAAGTTGCTTGCCCTCCCCAAAATTAGGAAAACAGGAAAAATTAGAGAAAATCAGGAAAGATCTGCAGGCATTTGTAACTCTTTATCCCTTGGCTTAATAGATTGGAGGCTTTGGCCTCTTTTTCTTTTTTTTTTTTTTTTAAATTTTTTTTTTCAATGTTTATTTATTTTTGGGACAGAGAGAGACAGAGCATGAACGGGGGAGGGGCAGAGAGAGAGGGAGACACAGAATCGGAAACAGGCTCCAGGCTCTGAGCCATCAGCCCAGAGCCCGACGCGGGGCTCGAACTCACGGACCGCGAGATCGTGACCTGGCTGAAGTCGGACGCTTAACCGACTGCGCCACCCAGGCGCCCCGTTTGGCCTCTTTTTCTACATGCAATTAAATTTCCCTCTCTTTTCTACATATAGTGACCATATAGCCTCAATTTCCTCAGACAGTTGTAGTTTCAAATATGCAGTCTCATTGTCATAGCATTTTTTTTTACTTCAAAATATGGTCATCTGGGGTCCCTGAGTGGCTCAGTCAGTTGAGCTTCCAATTCTACATTTTGGCTCAGGTCATGATCCCAGGGTCATGGGACTGAGCCCTGTGTCAGGCTCCATGCTCAGCATGGATATTCTCGCTCTCCCTCTGCCTTTCTCACCCACTCATACTGTTTCTAAAAATATGCGTGTGTGTGTGTGTGTGTATGTATACATACATATACATATGTATATACATGTACACACATACAGTCATCCTACAGTCATCTGTACACTTTTAAGAATAATACCTACAGTTGAAACTAGGCTACTGCCTTTATGGTCCTCTTTTGATTTCCATGCCTTTGCTGAGCCTGGCCACCTTTTACACAGGAGTGAAAACTGCCCCTCAAACTGAAGGACATCCTCACCCAAAGCCTCAACCTCAGGGTAGGGTCCCAGTGTGTCCCCTCCCATGGGCCTCTGACCATCTGTCTACATTTTATTTGTTCATTTGTCTGGCCCATGAGAGTGGAGCACCCATACTACTATGCAGGAAAGTGTGAGAAACCTCAGGATACAAATGACAAATAGTAATAATTAGCGGTTACTGTGTATCTGCTGAGTCCCTCTCCCTGTCTATACATTGATGCAATAGGTAGTAAACAGAATCCAACTTGATCTAAAATCTGATTCTTTTCAGTCTTAGCTCCGAAGTCTCTACCTATCGAGTGAACTCTACTTTAGCCATGGTACTTTATGGCTGGCTTCCAGGTGTAAATTGCTTTCTCTGGAGACATCTCCAACCTGAGTGTGGTTACTTGATCATGCAGATTTCTCGCTCAGAGAAATGGCAAATACTTTTTCTTAGATCCTACTCCTACATTACTTTCATTACTCTTCTCTGGCATTCAATTATTATTATTAATTTTTAGAGACAGAGCACAAAGGGAGGGGCAAAGAGAGAGGGAGAGAGAACCCAGGCAGGCTCTGCACAGTCAGCACAAAGCCCAACGCGGGGCTCCAACTCACAAACCGTGAGATCATGATCTGAGCCAAAATCAAGAGTTGGACACTTAACCAACTGAGCCACTCAGGTGCTGCTTTGGCATTCAATTATTATTTCTAGCTTTTGGGGTTGTTTTCCTTTTCTAGGCATGATCTTTTTAATGTTTTTCAGTGGTTATCATTCATATTGTTTGGCCTCTTGATATATCAACTAATTTATTCCTTATTTTTTAATGGATTCTATTTTTTAGAGTAGTTTTAGGTTCATAGCAAAATACAGCAGAAGGCACAGAGATGTCCCATATGCATAGCATGCAACACATGCATAGCTTTCTCTATTGGAAGGAAGTGCTTCCTTTCACCAGAGTGCTACAGCACCAGAGTGCTCCAGCAGAAGGCTACATTTGTTACAACTGATGAACCTACATTAATGTGTCATTACTCCATAATCTACCCCACTATTCACTCTTGGTGTTGTACGTCCTAGAAGTTTAGTAAATGTGTAATGATGTGTATCTATTATTATAGTATTATATGGAGTAGCTTCACTGCCCTAAAAATCCTGAGTTTTATCTCTCTCCCAAATCCTGGCAATCACTGTTCTTTTTACCTTCTCCATAGTTTTGCCTTTTCTAGGATGTTATATAGGTGGAATCATACAGTATACAGACTTTTCAACTGCCTTCTTTCACTCAGTAATATGTATTTAAGGTTCTTGCATGTCTTTTCATGGCTTGACGGCTCATTTCTTTTTAGTGTCGAATAATACTTCACTGTCTGGATGTACCACGGGATTAATCCTAGGAGTTAATGTCTATGCCATTAAAAATAAAAATAGGGGCGCCTGGGTGGCGCAGTCGGTTAAGCGTCCGACTTCAGCCAGGTCATGATCTCGCGGTCTGTGAGTTTGAGCCCCGCGTCAGGCTCTGGGCTGATGGCTCGGAGCCTGGAGCCTGTTTCCGATTCTGTGTCTCCCTCTCTCTCTGCCCCTCCCCTGTTCATGCTCTGTCTCTCTCTGTCCCAAAAATAAATAAAAACGTTGAAAAAAAAATTAAAAAAATAAAAATAAAAAAAATAAAAATAAAGTCTCATACAACTCAATAGGAAAAAAAAACTGATTAAAACATGGGCAGAGAGGGGTGCCTGGATGGCTCAGTTGGTTAAGCGTCTGACTTCAGCTCAGGTCATGATCTCATGGTTCATGAATTCAAACCCTGTGTTGGGCTCTATGCAGACAGGGCAGAACCTGAAGCCTGCTTCAGATTCTGTGTCTCCCTCTCTCTCTGCCCCTACCCTGCTCATGTTCTTTCTCCCTCTCTCAAAATTAAAGAAACATTAAAAAATAAAATAAAACAAAATAAAAAAGGGCAGAGAAACTGAATAGACACTTCTCCAAAGAAAACACACAAATAATCAACAGGTACATGAAAAGGTGTCCAACCAACATTACTAATCATCAGGGAAATGCAAATCAAAACCACAATGAGGAATCACCTCACACCTGTGAGAATGGCTATCACTGAAAAACACAAGAGTTAATAAGTGTTGGTGAGGATGTGGAGAAAAAGGAACCCTCATGCACTGTTGGTGGGAATGCAGATTGGTGCAGCCATTATGGAAAACAGTATGGGGTTACTCAAAAAAATTAAAAATAAAACCACCATATGATCCAGAAATTCCACTTCTTGATATTTATACAAAGAAAATGAAAACATGAATTCAAAAATATTATCTGCACCCCCCATATTCACTGCATTATTTACAATAGCCAAGAATGGAAGCAACCTAAGAGCCTATCAATGGATGAATAAAAAAAAAATGGTATATATATATATACACGATGGAATATTTTTCAGCCATAAAAAAGAATGAAACCTTGCCATTTGCAACAGCATGGATGAAACTTGAGGGCACTATGCTAAGTGAAAAAAGTCAAACACAGAAAGACAAATACCATGCATTACTTACATGTGGAATTAAAACAAAACAAAACAAAACAAAACAAAACACTGAGTTTATAGAAACAGAGAACAGATTGATGGTTGCCAGAAGTAGGGGGATGTGAAATGGGTGAGTAGGGTCAAAAGGACAAACTTCCAGTTATAAAATAAATCAGTCACGTACAGCATGGTGACTATAGTCAATAATCCTGTATTTCCTATCTGGAAGCTGCTAAGAGAATAAATCTTAGAAGTTCTCATCACCAGAAAAATTTTGTAACTACACATGGTGATGATGTTAACTAGACTTATTGTGATCATTTTACAGAATATGCAAATATTGAATCCTTATGCTGTATATCTAAAACTAATACATGTTAATTACCCCTCAATAAAAGAAGTAACTTGCACAAGATTCATAGGTTCGTAAATCTTTTATGAGAATTGTTACAACTCATAAACTGGAAATCAAGAAAGGCTTGTTATTCATTCAAATATACATTGAAATGTACTATGTGCGAAAACACTGTGCTAGTCCTGGAAGCATGCCAATAAATAGAAAACTGTTCTTGCCCTTAAAGCTTTATATTTTATGTCGCAAGGGTTTTCCTTCTCAGGTTTTAGTGCCAATGCTAGAGTTTCAAGTCCTTCCTCTTGATGAAGGGAATAGTTTGATGAGAGTACTCTGAAAATCCAAGGAGGATATGCACACACTGCTCTTAAAAGGAGAAGAAAGAAAGAAAGAAATGGTGTCAGATTAGGAGACTTAATCCAAGCTGGTGAGAGAGAAAATTGATAAAAAGCAGGGACATTTAACAGGCCAGAATGAGGTAGGGCTCAAGTCTGTTTTTACTTGGATCCACAATTTCCTGACCTTAGTGTCGTTAATGATAAAGCAAAAATAATGAACAAATCTGAGGGCAAAGATTCAACATTCCTGAGCACATGTGGCAGTAAAAAATTTACAGTTGGGAAGGTTTCATTCAACTGTCCTTTTCTCTCCCGCACACAGTCCTTAACATTTCCCCAAGTAACCAGTTTCTTGGATTTAGATCACATGCAGAACAGCATGAGTAGTTCCTACATCAATAATGCTTTCACTACCAAAACAATCATTTGGAATTTGGTTGGTGGAATGCATTCCATTTTAGCAGTTTACTGTGACAATATTGGAATAAGAAAGGAACGAAAACAGTAAGTAGGAGAGAACTCTTCTTAATACATTAGAGAATGTGTTTTTAAAAGGAAACATCATTAAAATAATAAAGAGAATGCGATATGAAGACATAATTCAATATAAAATTCAGGTTATATTATCTTGATTCTCTAAGTGTTATATCTTTATTTATTTATTTTAGGAATTACATCATCATTTGCCCATCATCTCATGGTCTCTAATGATATCCCCACTATTTGTGCTTCAACTAATACAAAGTGGGGTCATTCAATACAGTATTGACAATATATAAAGATGATTCACAGAAATGTAATAAAAGAAGTGGTGAACCAGAAAACTTGAGCCCTGGGTTCTGGCTTTGATGGTGATGATGATGATGATAAATGGTTGCTACCAACTTGTAGTCACTTACTGAGTGGCAGACCTTATGCTGTGTTTTATATGACTTTCCTCTAAGGTAATCATCTCCATAATCCTTTAAATGCTATAATGATATCATTTTATAGATAAACCTGAAACTTTGAGTTTGAGAATGAGTATGAGTGACTTATTCAAGGTCATAGCTAAACTAATGAGGTAAGTCAGGATTCATGCTCATTCCTGACCCCGAAGCATGCAGTGTCCTTTTTACCGCCACTCAATTGTATCTATCAACTCACTGAAGTTCTGTGGTCTCATTTTGTTTCCTAGAAAAATGGAGGAGTTGGACCAGGTGACCTTTGCAGTTCCCTTTGGCTTTAAAATTTTATGAATCCTTTGATTCCTTTCATGAATCCTTTCATTCATCTCATGCTGCAAGACCATAAGAATTGAGGTCTAAATTTCCCAAGCCCTCATCATGGCTGTTTTGTCCTGTTCTATACTATGGAGAAACTGGGGTAGTAGGTCTATAACTCCAAGGTTGTGGCCATTGTGCTGGTGTTGTAGACGGACTGTGGTACAGAGAAAAAAAAATGGCTGTGAAAGGGACACTTTAGTCTCCCTGATCCATATTCCTACCTAAGCTGATCCAATATGTAAGCAGAAGCAGAAAGGAAAAGAGGGCCACCAGGAGTCATTCCATAGTAGCACCCTTTTCCTGGACACAAAGCCTTCTTGAATCTTAATTAGACACCACTCTTCCCTGACAAGTTAAGTTTTTCTCCTGGGTTATCTGAAGAGGGAAGTGATTTCACAGGGAAACATCCTAGGACTGAGGTAGCTGCCCCAGAGTTGTATTCTCTGAGTTGAGAGCTATCAGGATGGAGAGGTCTTTGCTGGCTTCTGACATCTGGTTGCTGCCTTCCCTCCCCCCAGCCAGGGAAAGCAAAGGCAGAGGACCCTGTGGAGATTTCAGACTTATGTTTTCCTCTGGGATTCCCCCCTCTCTGCAGCAAGTATTTCTTAAACAAAGAAAGTAAGTTCCCATCTGTTACAATTTGGAAATTTCCAAATTCCCCCCACTTGTGTTGTGTTTGTTTTGGAAAACCCAGGAGATGTCCACAGATATATGGAGGTCTCCTGAAGGGTGTTTTGAAAAGATTGCAAAACTGAATCACAGCAAAAGTCAAACTGCAAGCACGCTTTTATTTTTAGGCTCCAGGCCAGACCTGAACAAACAAAACAAGCAGAAAATAAACAAGAACAGCAAGTTAAAAGGTCCAGTCAGCAACCTCATTCAAACTCTTTATCTACAACAGGGATTGGTAGGACCATCTCTAACCAAAACTCTAAATTTAAGCTACTTACAGACCTAAAATCATGGTATTACTCACTTACTAGAAATTGAGTAAGCCCATAGACTCATCAATTGAGTGGAATTTTGGGCAAAGGATCATCTTTTCATAGGACTGCCTAGTGATAAAATAAGAATCATGATCATTAAATTCTTTATCAAAATCTACAGTGTCCCCATTTTTTAAAATCTCAACTGTAGTTGAATTAAATTTCTGTCCTAGATATAGTGCTAGGTGCTGGGGATTAACAAATGATTAATACCTCCACAGATACCATATTCCTCCAGAATATGATCGCCTAGTGATGGAGTTAGTCAAGCATTCAAATAAATGCCACTCAGTTTGACAATGAATTCAATCTAGCCATTAAACCCACTGATATTTACTGTTAATGATGTGCCAGGCACTGGGGTAGGGATAGGGCAAAGTGAAGAACAGGAGTGATACAAGCCTGATGTCACAGAACATATAATCTTGTGGAGAGACAACCCTAGTGAGTAATTACATGGGGGTTATCATGGGAGAAGTCCTCAGTGCTGGTGGAGGACACACAGGATGACCTAATCTAGTCTATGCCTCCTGAAAAGCAGGGCATGGTGTTTGTAAAAGAATAGAGGAGAAACAGCAGGTGGGAAGTTGGGAATCTAGAAAGAGAAAATGAATCCTTGAAAATAGAAAGGAGGGAATGAAATAGGCAAGGCATTTTTTATAGTTTAAAGGAAATCCAACTACATCCAATAAATTACTTAAAGTGTTTTCTCATTTAGTGCTAAACAGAGACTACACAACTATCAATCAGCATATGTTGGGTTACCATAATGAATTAATATGATTGCAGCTAAATGGAAATAAATCAGTAACTTCAGTTGACCTGTGCAACCTACTAGATGTTTTGAAATACTGGAAGCTATTTAAAAACTACTATTACTAATTTAAAAAAAAAAGAAAACATAGTTGGGAAACAGGATCCTGGTTAAGTTAGTGCCTGGAGCATCAGAATGATGTATCTGGTATGTTCACTAAGGAGGAAGTGTTCTTGTCCTCAAAACACTATGCACTTGGCTTTCTTTCCAAATGAATTATTTGTAAGATATTAAGGGAACATCTCAATACTACCATAATACATTAAACAAACCTTTCTTTAAAACACAGAGTCTTCTCCTCCACCTAACTCAGTTCCAATTTACTTTTTCCTTCTCCAGGACAAATCTGGCCTCGATACTGAGCCAGAGGTCAGAGAGCTAAGGTCACCTCATTTGAGGGTTAAGTAGGAGCTGGGAGAATGAAACCAGCCCAAGTCAGATACAGAAGACAGATTTGTTCAAGAAACACTGGGTATAGAACTCAAGGAAAATGAAGGAACCAGCAGCACTTGCCAGGCTGAAGCAGAGAAGCCATGTAAAAAGTGACTAATTAAAGCTCATTAATTCCTCTGAATAGAAAAATCAGGTCTAGTACAATCCACATTGCTTTCTCAGAAACTACTTAGAATAGCTAAGCACATAGGGGTAAAGGCAGCTGATCTGCCAGCTTCTGCCCACTTTGGAAAGCCAGAAACCCAGTAGGCTTTCTCTAGTGAAGCCAGGACATGTTGAAATGCAGCTATTTCCCTTTGTGTCCTGATCTCAGGGCAACCAGGCTGTTGTGTGCTCTGGCAAACAGAAAAATACAGTCTGTTGTTGATTTAATGCTCTGCTTTGCCTTCTAAGCCATGTCCAGTATGAGCTTTCTAGGACCACTGAACCACAGCAAAAGAGGTTTTTATGGGATGTACTGACCTTTTTGTCCCTCTTTCTCTTTCAAGACAATTATTCTTATCAAAAAGATCACCTTCATTATAAGGAAGGAATAGTTTTCACAACTTGACACTCTCACTAGCTCAGAAGCCCACAAGACCTCGTATAATAGAGATAAGGACAGGAATAGTTTCTGAACTGTCACTATTCTCTTTGAAATTTCTTCCATTTTTGCCATCTTAGAAATATGACATTGGCACCAGCCAGATCAGAGCATTCCACCACCCGAAGTTTTATCTGGTTGTACAGAAATGAGCCATACAGGGGAAGAGACCTTGAAGCCAATGGGAAAAATCTGAAACTTGGGATGAAGTTAATCAAGCCCATATTACACTTAACATTCTTCTCTATTAAATAAGGGTCACTTCCTTCAAGATACTATTTTGAGCAAAAAAGATTTCCGCAATTCTGCAAAACTAAAGTTAATGAAACAGCCTAGCAAAAATGGAAAACAGATGTCACAGAACATTTTAAAAAGGTCATAATGACAGTCAGCTTGTCTTCTTAAACTCATTTGCAGTTGCTATCATTCCCTGTACTTAAGTTCACAAGTCCCTGGAATGGGAGCATTTAGATCAATTTCATATAAACAGCAGTAGAGAGGCGATTCAAAGAGAAGTACAGCAAAGGGGGGGGGGGGTCTTGTAGAGTTTTCTTTTGCTATACAACCTGACCAGCTCTTTTGGCTTAAACTCTCGAACTCTTTTAAATTAATGTTTTCCATCTTTCAAAGAACTTTCCATACCACCAACTCTGACTGCAGCTTTTTTACAGTCCTTTCCGGTAGTCTCATGTTCAATTATCTTGAAAGCACCTGCAAGGTTAACTAAGAAACTTAATACCTCTCAACTCCAGCTCAGGACAAAAAACATAGCATCATGAAATTTTTTGAGAAAAAGTCATAGTTAACTTAAGAACGGACATCCATTATTAGACTTTCAATGTATCTTTTAGGATATCCAAAACTCAAAATTACAAAGTTTTCTTGAAATAACCAAAATTTCAAATCAGGATGAAGAAATGAAGCAGGTTTTCTATCTTAAAAAATGCATTCATAAAAAGGAAATGTAGAAGTTGTAAGAGTGACCAGAGAGGGATTATTGACAGTCTCATCACTATTTTTCATCCAATTTATCTTTTAAAATATCTTTTGGGATGTTTGCCAGGATTTGAGACCATCTGATAATTGCTGACATATATCCCTAGAATTACAAAATTTACAAATACTTTTTATAGAGTCAGCCCCATTTACTGTAAATGGCATGCACCATTTTTTAAGTTCCTACAGACATGGTAATTATGAGGAAGCAATGAATTGTTATGCTGTCTGTTGTTTATATAAGCCTCCTAACACAACTACAAATCAGGGGCTGTTTCATTCATTCATTCATTCATTCATTCACTCATTTTTTTTTTTTTAAAGTTTATTTATTTTTGAGAGGGAGAGTTCTGGCAGGATGGGGCAGAGACAGAGGGAGACACAGAACCCGAAGCAGGCTCCAGGCTCTAAGCTGTCAGCACAGAGCCCAACATGGGGCTCGAACTTATGAACTGCAAGATTATGACCTGACCTGAGCCAAAGTCAGATGCTTAACTGACTGAGCCACCCAGGCATCCCTTTATTTATTTATTTTTTAATGTTTACTATTTATTTTTGAGAGAGAGGGTACACATTTACGACCAGGGGAGAGGCAGAGAGAGGGAGACAGAGGATCTGAAGCAGGCTCTGGGCTGACAGCAGAGAGCCTGATGCAGGGCTTGAACTCACGAATGGTGAGTTCATGACCTGAGCTGAAGTTGGACACTTAACTGACTGAGCCACCCAGGCACTCCAACCAGGAGCTGTTTTGAACTGAAACCATGATCTCTGCCACATCAGGGAAGAGACGACATAAATAAATGCATACGGACAGGGAAGAATTCTAATGAGAGCAGTAATAAAGTAGATGAGAAACAAAAACTCACACAGTAGGTGGGTACACTTATGTTGGGCTTGCTTCTAGTGATGCCCTTCACACGTGTGATGGGAAGGCCTGCTGCTTCTACATTAAGTATCCTCAAAACAGACCATTTTTCCTGCCTGGACTTGATGCTTGAAAGCCTTCGACTTGTTTTCCAAGAAAGCTTTGTGATTCAAGCTATGCATTCAATAAATGATATACTTATTAATGTTGCCATTAGTAGCTTGTAATATTCTAAGTACTATTTGTAAAAATATAGAAGTAAATAATGAAAACTAAAGTAAGTGCTCTGCTATTCGCTGGGGTAGGAGCACGCATGTGGGGTGAAGAAGGGTCCACATGAGGAGAGACCGGAGGTAGAAAGTTCAGTTTAGATATTGTCGGAATACTTGGAAATGAGGTGCCAAGGCCTATAATGAAGTGAGGGCAGCAGAAATGGAATGTCTGGAAAACATACATTAAAGAAGCAAAATGAAAATGACCAGACACTGCAGACTATTCATGATACTTGTCACACACAAGTCTCATGGATGTCCTCTGTCTTCCACAGAGGCTCTCTCAGTCATCTTGCACTCTTGAGGTACCCCCGCACCCCCACCCATGGTCATGTTATGTTCTATGTGTGTGTCTTTTGAGAATGAGATCTTAGTTACAGAAAATGACTCCTGAAGGATACTTACTTTTAAACCCTCACTAATAGCAGGTTTTAAGTTTTCCATTGCCTCATCAGTTTCTGGCCACAAATCAATGAAAAATGCACAGAGAAATGGCCTTGAAGGTTGAGGAAAAGGACAAAGGTAATGTGGTTTAAAAATGAGAAAGAATGGTCAGATTCTTTGCATGCTTGGAATTCACTGATGCTACTACTCCAAGCAGACTTCATAGCTCAGGAAATACATTGGGAAACAGATGAGCCACACAGCTGTTGCTGTCTCTGGTCCGCATGCTATGTGTGTTTTGCTCAGTCCCAAACCACTGTCGCAGCATCTCGGAAAATCATGCTGTCTGTGGTCTTTGAAGTGAGACTATGTAACTTCCAATAAGATAGGCTCTTTTGAAGGCTTAGGGGCATGGGTTAAATCATTCCTTCTTTCTCTTACTTGGTCTTGCCTGTTTCATGACCAATAGAGGGTCACTGTAGACATAGGGATCAAAGAGTTCTACCAAACAGGTTCTTTGTAAAGCTTGGTTATCTATCTAGGGGATTGACAGCTCTGCCTGTATTAATGGAAATAACCAGAATCTCACTGAAGAATAGAGAAAAGAGCACAGGGGAAACCAGATAGTATACTTTTGACTTACTACAAAGCACCTTGTTAGTAAAGAAAATTCTTAGAAAAAAAATTGGCATCTGCCACTTGGGTGATCCATCAAGTAAAGTGAACCTTCTGTACATAGAGAAAATATTTTCCTAACTCCTCATTAGTAACAGAGCCAACAATTTTCTTCTAAATGTGCCTTAATCTTGCAAGTGTGTTTTCTTTAGTTTCTCACTCTACAGATGTCTTCTCCATCTGGCACTCAAAAATATTGTTACTTGCATACAATTTTATTTTTAAAAAATTCCCAAATATGTTTTATATCAACTATCTTTGAATTATCTTAGAGCTTTGAGCATCTGGTTAGTCTCCATTGCATTGTCTGATAAGTACACTCAATGTTTAACCCTATTCACTTTGTAGGTCAGATTAAGGCTGAGTGTTCAAAAGAGAAGGCAATACAAGCTGGCATTCTATTTTGCATGCATAGTATCTTATGTAACAGTCATCAGTTTGCATATTCCACTTGTGCTCCAAAGGCACATAAAGCTGCCTCTCGAAAGAATGAAGTTTAGAACAACCCAATACAGACAAATCCTCTTTACCCATTGTACACAGATTAAGCTCCTTGTTTCCTATGTTTCAATGTTTCACACTTCATGTTACTGACCATTGTCCTCCCCCCACCGCTATTTCTTCGAATGGTCTGCTCTTCTTTCTCGGTCTCTTCATCACAACTGGCAGCATATTTTTGACACCAAGGTCACTAGCAAACGGAAGCATGAACTTCAGGGCAACCTTAGTGAATGTTCTTAAACATACTGTGGCAGACGATGTTTCACTGTTAGCTCCCTAATGGCCATCCTGTTCCACCCAACTTGAATTCCAATGTTTTCAGATAGTGGGTGAAGAATCGTTTGAATGTTGGGCTCTCTCCAAGCCCCAAGAATTGTTAGGTCTTAGCCAGTCATGGTGATTCCATTCCCCTTTGCAAAATACTCACTTTCTCATCCTTTTTTGGAACGAAAAATGGACCCAAGACACAGTTGTGGTCAATGACGCTCAAGGGAAAATTGGCTGGAAAGGATCTTCTTCAGAATAAAATAAACAAAACTTCCTGCCTCTCCCCCATAGTTCCTGGTCTAGAAACTGGTGTGCGGACATTTGAGCAGCTACATGGCATTTGAGCAGCTACACCCATCTTACAACCATAAGGGAAAGGCAAAAAGATCCCAAATGCAGTCTGACATCTTGAAGCTCCTTAAATGGGCCTATACTCCCAATACATAGATACCCTATGTGTGTGTGTGTATGTGTCTGTAATGTTTGCCCAAGTATGTATATATAGCAACATTAAGGCATATAGTTAAGGCAAAATTTCATACAAAATGATGCCATTTTTGAAGAAGGAGAAAAGAAAGCAAAATTGCATCAATGAATAGAGCCAAATTAAAAAGTAGCCAGAGGCAGACTTTCCACAGCAGAACTCATCCACTGATACTAAATCACTGGAGAGTTTCTGGGTCATTCTCTCCTGTTTCCTTTCAGTAAAGTTTATGTTAATCTATGGGATATTAGTCAGATGTACAGCATTTAGTAGGAATAACTATGTTTCACATAGTAACAATGAAAGTAATTGTAAATGTGGGTGATAGAAGTGAAGGGAAAGAGAAAATCAGTCAAAAATGATAAGCATCTGACTCTTGATTTCAGCTCAGGTCATGAATCTCATGGTTCGGTTTGTGAGATCAAGCCCCCAGTCATACTCCATGCTGCTTGGGATTCACTCTCCCCACCCTACCCCCCCCCCGCCCCTCCCCCACTTTCATGTTCACTCTCTCTCAAAATAAATAACCTTTAAAAAACGATACAATTAATCCCTGCTTTTCTACAAGAGACACTTCCAGCAACCACCAGGTACAAAGACCTAAAGCTGAAACTTACTGCTTCCAGCCCTTGCAAAAATATTTCCACCAACATGACTGTCGGTTGTATATACAATGAGGCAGACTACCGTTTTAAAAATTAGAGAAAAGGAGTGTTGTGTTTTTAAAGTTTATTTACTTTGAGAGGGAGAGTGTGCAAGCCAGGGAGGGGCAGAGAGAATCCCAAGCCAGCTCAGTGTCAGCACGGAGCCTACCATGTGGCTCTAACTCACAAACCGTGAGATCATGACCTGAACCAAAATCAAGAGTTGGATGCTTAACCAACTGAGCCACCCTGGAGCCCTGAAAAGGAGTTTTAAAGTATGAATGGGTTTTTGCCCTCACCCTACATCTTTCACCCTGACTCGGGGGTCACAACATGATAGGAATGGAAGGGTTAGAGGAAAAGAGCCAGATGTAGTCAGATTACTAATTTATTCCAATTTTAATATAATAGGTGGTTAATATGAGGAAGAGAGGTCTTCCTTTCTCATAGTTGTTCTCACAGCAAAGTGAATGACCTCTTCGAAATACCTTCCTTATTTCTTACTGACAGCCTGGGGAGAAATACTAAATGGAACTGATGAAGTGAGGGCCAGGACCCTGGAGCGAAGGGCAGGGCAGCAAGGACAGTAAGGGAGGGACAGATAGGCTTCCGGATGTAAAATGGATGGTTTGTCTGTTAATGAGAGAAGCCACACAACTGTTTTGACCTGTCTTTTGACCTCAGTGGGTATGCTGACTGTGCAGGAGGAAGATATTGTTTAGGGGCCCAATGGACCTGAATATTATATTGTCAGAGCTCTTCAACAGATAACAGGATTCATCTCTGATATTCCTGAAAATGATCCTGGGCCTCCAAGAAAAGTTTCGGCCACACAGAAGGGTAGACATTTCAGAACATTTCTATCATTATTACACTATTACCACTACTATTATTCTCCACCCCGTCCTGCCCACTTCTTTCCTCTTCTACTTCATTTTGGTGCTTAAGGGAATAAGTGTCAGTTTTCTGGAAAGTTCACTTTTGTAGAATAGTACATTTTGTAAGGCTGATTTTTAAAAACCTTCATAGTAGCTTATTCATTAAAAAAAGGCTAATAAAGATGGAAGACAGAGATAAAATAATATGAGGATGTGGTTCCTTTGAGCTGAAAGGAGGTCGAGCTAGTAAAATGCTCTAACTAGGAAAAAAGAAAGGTGGTGACTATGCACAATCTCAAGCTGCACCATCCCTCCTCCATGCTCCCCAAACCTTTCATAACAAAAAACAATGCAGGAGACACAGAGATTACGGCCTCTGAGACACTCTATGTTGGATGTTTGATTGCAGCTGTCGAACTACTGATTAGCTTTGTGTGAGCAGGATGTCTACTTGGTTCCCTCCACCTATTGAACACAGATAACTTTCTCAGCTGAAAAATAAATGCCAGGGCTTACATCGCTACTTAATATTTAGCCTTAAAACAGTAAATGCTGTTTTTGGAAATAAATGAATTGCTACAGTTAGTACTGGTCGGCCTCATTAAGAGCTGGATTCAAATCCTAGCTACAATTTTGAAAAATGTCTCCAGAGCTCACAATTTTCTAAGTATATTAAACTGGTACCTCAGATAATTAGGATTTGAGATTTTGTGAGCAACAGTATCAGTGATTAAAGCATTTCATTTTGGCTTAATTGTTAACGACTGAAGAACACTAATATTTTACAATTAAAATTATTGCATTGGTCAAACTTTTCAACAAATCTCAACAACTTAAAAAAAAGAATTAGTTGGGCACTTGGGTGGCTCAGATGGTTAAGCATCTGACTTCGGTGATCTCACAGTTAGTGGGTTTGAACCCCGCACTGGGCTCTCTGTTGCCAGCACTGAGCCCACTTCGGATCCTCTGTCTCCTTCCCTCCCTCTCTCTCTCTCTCTTTCAAAAATAAACATTAATTTTTTTTTTAAAAGAATCAAATAGTTAATAAAATACAGCTAATATTCAGCACTTTCCATAAGCAGTAAACTAATCAAATTTCAGGATCAAAAACAACAGTATTTTGTATTTGAGTTAAATAATTTAACAGGTTAAATTAACAGGCTCTGGTTCAAGATGGTGACATATGAAGACCCTGAACTTACATGCTCCCACAGACACACTGAACGTACAGTTGCACATGGGATAATCTCCTGTGAGAAAAATTTAAAAAACGAGCCGAGCAACTCCTACACATCAGACTAATGAGAAAAAAAACCCACACTGAAACAGGTAGGAGAGGATGAGACTCAGTTTCACCATAAACCCCAGCCCCCCTGCCATGATCCCCGATTGGAAAGGAACTAGAAACTAGGAGATTCTCCCTGAGGAGTAAAGAGCTGCAACCCCATGTCACGGACCCCCCCCCCACTTTAAAACTTGCACCTGAGAGATGAGCCCCCAAAATTCTAGTTTTGAAAACCAATGGGATTCCCATCCACGAGATCCACAAGGCTATGGAGAGCTGGGAAACGGCACTAAAAGGGTTCACTCAGGGACACAACTCTAGGGGCCTACCTGCTACCATATTCTCCAGGGGTAGAAGGTCTGCCTCACTCCAGCTTACCAGGCTCTCCCCAAAAGAAGCTTGTACCCTGCGGTGCCTAATTTTCTGTGGCTGCCACCAGGGTGCATCTCTTGATCCCCTGACCTAGTGGCCAGCAAGACTTCCGTCTGCGGTTCCCACAGAACTGTAACCAATGGAAAGCAAGTTCTTAGCTGGCCACCACCCCCAAGGCACAGGCAACAAACAGAGAAAGGAACTCAGTCTATGAAAGGCCAATCAGCTTATCTTCACAGCTGCAGCCTGAGGAGCGGGCCTCTAATTAAACACACACCTAAGACCCTACTATAATCCTATACAGAGACCTCAGCAGGCAGCTATTTTGGCATTCTCCCTGTGCCACGCTCCAAAGTGCCAGCATCTCCCAGAAGGGAACTTTTATATGTGTCTGGTGGCCCAGTTTCTGCGGCTGCCACCCAGGGAATGCATCTTGATTGCCTAGCTCTGGTGGCCAACAGACCCTGTGTTCCTTAGTCCCACAGAACTGTAAGAAATGGAGAGACAATTCTTGGCAAGCTACCATTCCCAGGGTACTGTGCACAAAGTAGACTAAAAAATATCCCTAGTCTTTCTGTAAAAGAGGTCTAATTGCTTGTCCCAGAGTTTCAGCCTGAGGAGTGGGCTTATGGTTTAGTACACATCTAAGTGCTCCTGAGATACACTCCAGGGACAGAGGCTGGTGAATGCATCTTTGTGTTCTCTGTCTTACTCCAGGTCACTGGAATTTCCTGGGGAAGAGTTTATACACTTATCTGGCATCCTGAGTTTTTTGTGATTGCTGCCCATAAGATGCCTCTAGAATACTTAGCTATCATGGCCAGTGTGACTTACTCTTGAAGTCCCACAATACTGTACCTATATTGCCATACTTTAAAAGTGGCTGCCTGAGGGTCTGGCTTCTAATCAGCCTGAATCTAGGTGCTAATATCCATCCTTTTGGGACACTGACAGGTCTTGGACACCCTCAACTACTGGGGGCTGCTAAAACAAAAGATGTTTGCTTGGGCAAAAACAAAGGCTTGAGAGACAACCAGGAGCTGGGGCAGCGTTGAATAATAAGGTTCATCTATGTGAGGCCACTCCTTCAAGAATGGGACAGCTGGATATTTTGTCTAATGAATAAAATCCTCAGCGAGACAAAGAAAATGAAGAAACAGAAAACCACTTCCATACAAAAGAACAATATAAAACCTCAGAAAAAGTCTTTAATGAAATGCAGAAAAATGACTTACCTGATAAAAAGTTCAAAATAACTGTCATAGAGATGCTCACCAAACTCAGGAGAGGAATGGATGAGCACAGTGAGAACTTCAACAAAGAGATATAAAATGTAAGAAAGTACCACAGAGAACTCAGAGCTGAGGAATACAATAACTGAACTGAAAAATACACTAACAGGGTTCAACAGCAGACTAGCTAGATGAAACAGAAGGCAGGATCAGTGAACTCAAAATTAGGACTGTGGAAGTCAATGAATCAGAATAGCAAAAAGAAAAAATAACGAAAAAGAGTGAAGATAGCTTAGAGGATTTATGGAATAACACCAAGTGGACCAACAGTCACAATATAGGGATTCCAGAAGGAGAAGAAAGAGAGAAAGGGGAAGAACATTGAGGGAATAATCGTTAAAAACTTGCCTAATCTGGGGAAGGAAAATTCAGATATCTCCCAAGAGAGTTCCAAAAAAGATGAACCCAAAGAAACCCACTAAGACACATTTGTTAAAACAAAGGACAGAATCTTTTTTTAAAAAAACTATTTATTTATTTATTTTTGAGAGAGAGAGAGAGAGAGAGAGAGAGAGCGAGCGCAAGTGGGAGAGGGGCAGAGAGAGAGGGAGACAGAAAATCCCAAGCAGGCTCCACACTGACAGCACAGAGCTCAATGCAGGGCTTGAATCCATGAACATTGAGATCATGACCTGAGCTGAAATTAAGAGTTGGATGCTCAACCAACTGAGACAACCAGGGGTCCAAAAGATAAGGACAGAATCTTACAAGCAGCAAAACAGCTTGTTGCATACAGGTCAATAAAGGTAAACATACAGTAGAATTCAGAATCTAATGTTGGAAAAGTGATGGATTAATCACTTATAAAGCTAGTATGAAGATTAAAAGACAAAGACAGTAAAAACAACTATAGCTACAATAATTAGTCAGGGGTGCATAAAATAAAAGATATAAAACCCAAACCAAACAAAACCATAAAACATGGTGTAGTAAAAATGTGGAACTTTAAAATGCTTTCAAATTTAAGTTATCAACTTAAAATAGACTTATAAATATAAATTATTTTATGTAAGCCTCATGGTAAGCTCAAAGCAAAATCCTATAGCAGATACACAAAAGATAAAAAGAATGGAATGATGGCATACTACTACAGAAAATCATGAAATAATAAAGGAATAGAATAAGGAAAGAAATGAGGAACTATGAAACAGCCAGGAAACAGCAAAATGGCAATAAATACATACCTATCAATTAAAGAAATGTAAATGGACTAAACTGTCCACACACAAGACACAGAGTAGCTAAATGGATTAAAAAACAATACCTATCTGTATGCTGTTTATAAGAGACGCACTTCAGATGCAAGAACACACATAGACTCAAAGTGAAGGGAAAAGATAATGAAAGTGAAAACCATGGAAAATGGAAACCAAAAGATAACTGGAGAGGTTATACTTATATAAGAAAAAACAGGTTTTAAAACAAAGACCATAATTAGAGACAAAGAAGGGCATTACATAATAACAAAAGGGTCAATCCAATAAGAAGATATAACATCTGTAAATGTTTACATATCCAACATAGGAGAAACTAATATACAAAATAAATATTAACAAGTCTGTTAGGGAGAAATAAACAGCAATACAGTAATAGTAGGGGACTTTAACACCTCACTTAAAACAATGGATAGGACTAGACAGAAAATAATAAGCAAACATCACAGCCTCAAGTGACATGTTAGACAAGACAGATTTAATAGATACATACAGAATATTCCATTCAAAAGCAACAGAAAAAAACATTTTTCTTAAGCACATATGGTACATTCTCCTCAATCAGTAATACATTAGGCAACAAAACTAGTCTTAATAAATTTAAGAAGAGTGAAATTGAGCATTTTTTCTAATCACAATAGTATAAAAATAGAAATAAATTACAGGAGAAATTTAAAATTTACAAATATGTGGAGATTAAACATAATGCTAGCAAATAACCACTTTGTCATAGATGAAATCAAAAGAGAAATTAAAAAATACCTGGAGACAAGTGAAAAAAAAAAAAAAACTCACACCGAAACTTATGAGATGCAGCACAAGTAGTTCTAAGAGTAAAGTTCATAAAGATAAATACCTGTATCAAGAAACAAACAAAACAACCTCAAACTGTCTAACTTTACATCTCGAGGAACTAGAAAAAAAAGAACAAATGAAGCCCACAGTTAGTGAAGAAAGGAAATAACAAAGAAAAAGGAGGAAATAAATGATGATAAAGAGAATACAATGACAATAAAAAAGATCTACGAAACTACGAGCAGATTCTTTGAAACTAAAGAGAGAGAAACTTTTAGCTAGACTCACCAGAAACAAAAAGAGAGGACTCAAATCAGAAATGAAAGAGGAGACATTAAAACTGTTACTACAAAAATACAAAAGATCAGAAGAGACTACCATGAACGATTATACATAACAAAATTTGACAATCTAGAAGAATGGATAAAGTCCTAGAAACACACAACCTACCAAAAATAAATCAGGAAGAAAAAGAAAATTTGAAAAGACCAATCACTAATAAGGAAATTGAATCAGTAATCAAAAATATCCCAATAAACAAAAGTCCAGGACCAGATGACTTCTCTAGTGAATTCTACCAAACATTTAAAGAAGAATTAATACCAATCCTTTGTGGACTTTTCCAAATAACAGAAAGGACAGAAGACTTCCAAACGTATTTTATGAGGCCGGCACTACCCTCATACCAAAACGAGACAATGACACTCCAAGGAAAGAATTTCACAGACCAATATCCCTGAAGCATATAGATGCAAAAATTCTCAACAAAATTAGCAAACCAAATTCAACAATACCTTAAAAGAATCATACACCACAATCAAGTGGAATTCATATCAGGGATGTAAGATCGTTCAACATCCACAAATCAATCAATATGATACACCATATTAACAAAATAAAGAATAAAACTCAGGGAGCCTGGGTGGCTCAGTTGTTTAAGTGTATGACTTTGGCTCAGGTCATGAACTCACAGCTGGTGGGTTTGAGCCCCGCATCAGGCTCTGCGCTGACAGCTCAGAGCCTGGGGCCTGCTTCAGATTCTGTATTTCCCTCTCTGTCTCTGCTTCTTCCCCACTCACACTGTCTGTCTCTTAAAAATAAATATTACAAAAAAAAAAAAGACTCCTGTGATCATTTCAATAGATGTAAAAAACAGCATTTGATAAAATTCAACAACCATTTATGATAACAACTCTCAACAAAGTGGTGGAGAAGACTGTACCTGAATATAATAAAGGCCATATATGCCAAGTCTACAGCTAACATAATCACAGGTAAAAGATCAGTAACAAGGCCCACTCTTGCTACTTTTATTCAACATAGTATTAGAATTCCTAGCTACAGCAATTAGGCAAGAAAAACAAAAAAAGGCATCTAAATTGGCAAAGAAAAAGTAAAACCGTCACTATTTGCAGATGGCATGCTATTATATACAGAAAACCCTGAAGACTCCACGAAAAACTGTTAGAAATAATAAATTCATTAAAGTTGCAGGATACAAAATCAATATACAAAAATCTGTTACATTTCTATACATCAATAAACAAACTGTCAGAAAGAGAAATTAAGAAAACAGTCCCATTTACAAGTGCATCACAAAAGGCTAAAATACCTAGGAATAAATTGCTAAGGAGGTGAAGGGCTTGTACACTGAAAACTATAAGACACTGATGAAAAAATTGAAGAAGACAAATAAATGGAAAGATACCTTGCTCATGGATGGGAAGAACAAATATTGTTAAAATGTCCATATTACTCAAAGCAATCTACAGATTCAATGCAATCACTATCAAAAGTCCAATGGCATTTTTCACAGAAACAGAATAATCCTAAAACACTCTATAAAACCAAAAAAGACTCAATAGCCAAAGCAATCTTGAGAAAGAGGAACAAAGCTGGAGGTACCACACTCCCTGATTTCAAATTGTATAACAAAGCTATACTAATCAAAGCAGTATGGTATTGGGTATTAAAAAAAAGACACACAGATCAATGGCACGGAATAGGAAGCCCAGAAATAAACCCATATGTAAATGGTCAATTAATTTATGACAAAGGAGCCAAGAATATGCAGTGGAGGAAGGAGAGTTTCATCAATAAGCGGTGTTGGGAGAACTGGACAGTCACATGCAAAAGAATGAAACTAGATCACTATCTTACACCATACACAAAAATGAACTCAGGATTAAAGACATGACCGTACAACCTAGAAACATAAAACTCTGAGAAGAACACATGGTGGTAAGCTTCTTGACATCTTCACAATGATTTTTTGGATTTGACACCAAAAGCTAAAGTGACAAAAACTAAAACAAATAAGTGGGACTACATCAAACTAAAAAGCTTTTGCACAGTAAAGGAAACCATCAACAAAATGAGAAGGTAATCCACTGAATGGGATTAAATACTTTCGAGTCTTATATCTGATAAGGGGTTAATATCCAAAATACATAAAGAGCTTATACAAATCAATAGCAAAAAAATAATCTAATGAAAAAATGGGCAGGGGATCTAAATAGACGTTTTTCAAAGATGATATAAAGATAGCCAACAGGTACATGAAAAAGTGCTCAATATCATTAATCATCAGGGAAATGCAAATCAAAACCAGAACGAGTAGCACCTCATACCTGTTAGAACAGTCATTATCAAAAAGACAAGAAACAACAAGTGTTGGTAAGTGGAGAAAACAGAATCCTTGGGCACCACTGGTAGGAATGCAAGTTGGTGCAGCCATGAGGGAAAACAATTTGACGGTTCCTCCAAAATTAAAAATAGAACTAGCACATTGATCCAGCAATTCCACGTCTGGGTGTTCATCTGATGAAAATGGAAAAACTTAAAAAGATATACCCACTCCCACATTCACTGAGCATCATTTATAAAAAATATACCTACTCACATTCACTGCATTATTTACAATAGCCAAGATATATAAATAACTTAAGTGTCCACCAATGAATGAATGGATAAAGAAAACATATATACACAGCGGGGTATTTTTCAACCATATAAAAAAGAAGGAAATCTTCCCGTTTGTGACAACATGGATGGGCCCTGACAGCACCATGGTACATGAAATGTATCAAAGAAAGACAAATACCACAGGATCCTAGTTACATATGGAATCTAAACAAGCAAACAAACAAACGGGAAAAACCAAAACCCAAAACCGAACTTACAGATACAGACAACAGACTGGTAGCTGCCAGAGGCAGGGGATTAGAAGGTGGGCAAAATGGGGGCGCCTGGGTGGCGCAGTCGGTTAAGCGTCCGACTTCAGCCAGGTCACGATCTCGCGGTCTGGGAGTTTGAGCCCCGCGTCGGGGCTCTGGGCTGATGGCTCAGAGCCTGGAGCCTGTTTCCGATTCTGTGTCTCCCTCTCTCTCTGCGCCTCCCCCGTTCATGCTCTGTCTCTCTCTCTGTCCCAAAAATAAATAAACGCTGAAAAAAAAAATTTATAAAAAAAAAAAAAAAAAAGAAGGTGGGCAAAATGGGTGAAGATGGTCAAAGGATGCAAACTTCCAGTTATAAAATAAATGAATATAGATGTAAAATACATAGCTTCGGGACTACAGCTAATAATACTATTGCATATTTGAAAGCTTCTAAAAAAATAGGTCTTAGAAGTTTTTATCACAAGAAGAAAATTTTTCGTAACTATGCATGGTGACAGATGTTAACCAGATTTATTGTGATCATTTGCAGTATATAAATATTGAATAATTATGTTGCACATCTGAAATATAATGTTAAATGTCAATTATACCTCAATTTAAAAAAAGAGCTAAATTAAGGATACCAACAACCTATGCCTATATGAGGTCCTAAAAGCTTCTTTTAGGAAGTTTCCATTTCATATGTAAGAAAATCCATTTTAGGAAGTTTCCATAAGTTTCCATTTCATATGTAAGAAAATCCACTTTCTCTAGGTAAGACTGAGGAATTTCTACATAAGGTTTCTAATCTATCCCACCACTGAAATTGGAGTGTCTAGTTACATGGCAATATTCTAGTTAGGACTATTCTTTTTGTGAAATAGTTTGCTTTTTGTAAAAAGCAAACCATGAGCTGTGAAGAATATACAGGCACACCATGTTTTATTGTGCTTTGCTTTCTTGCAGTTTGCAGATACTGCCTTTTTTTTTTTTTTTTTTTTTTACAACTTGAAGGTCTGTGGCAATCCTGTGTTGAGCAAGTCTACTAGTGCCATTTTTTTTCCCAATGGTATTTTTCACTCTGTGTCTCTGTGTCACATTTTGGTAATTCTTGCAATTTTTCAAATTGTTCATCATATATTCATACATTTCCTTTGTTATGGTGATCTATGATTTTTGAGGTTACTACTGTAACTGTTTTAGGGCACCATGAACACGACCATGTAAAAGAGGAAACTTAATGGATAAATGCTGTGTTTTGTGACTGTTTCACCCACCAGCCATTCATCCATCTCTTTCCCTCTCTTCAGGCCTCCCTATTCCCTGATATGTAACAATATTGAAATTAGACCAATAAATAACCCTACAATAGCCTCTAAGTGCTCAAGTGAAAGGTATAGTCACATGTCTCTCACTTTAAATCAAAAGGAAGAAATGATTAAGCTTAGTGAGAAGGTATGTTGAAAGCTGAGGCAGGCTGAAAACTAGGCCTCTTGCACCAAACATTTAGCTAAATTGTGAATGTAAAGGAAACGTCCTTGAAGGAAATTCAAAGTGCTACTCCAGAGAACACTCAAATAGTAAGAAAGCAAAACAGCAATGATATTGCTGATATGGAGAAAGTTTTAGTGGTCTGGAGAGATCAAACCAGCCACAACATTCTCTTAAGCCAAAGCCTAATCCACACCAGGGCCCTAACTCTCTTCAAGTCTATGAGGGCTGTGAGAGAGGTGAGGAAATTGCAGAAGAAAAGTCTGAAGCCTGCAGATGTTGGTTTATAAGGTTTTAGGAAAAAGGCTGGCTCCATAACATCAAAGCGCAAGGTGAAGCAGCAAGCGCTGACATAGAAGCTGCAGTAAGGTTTCCAGAAGATCTAGCTATTTGATAAAGGTGGCTGCACTAAACAACAAATTTTCAGTGTACATGAAACAGTCTTCTATTGGAAGAAGATGCCATCTACTACTTTCATAGTACAGAGAAGTCAATGCCTGTTTTCAAGGCCTCAAAAGACAGGCTTTCTTGTTAGGGGCTAATGCGGCTGGTGACTTTAAATTGAAGCCAATGATCATTACCATTAGAAAATCCAAGGGTTCTCAGACAGCCTGGGTGGCTCAGTCGGTTAAGCATCCGACTTCGGCTCAGGTCACGATCTCATGGTTAGTGAGTCTGAGCCTCGCATCAGGCTCTGTGCTGACAGCTCAGGGCCTGGAGTCTGCTTTGGATTCTGTGTCTCCCACTCTCTGCCCCTCCCCCACTCACACCCTGTCTCAAAAATAAATACCCAGTAAAAAAAAAAAATCCTAGGGTTCTCAAGAATTATGGGAAATCTACCCTGCCTGTGCTCTATAAACGGAACAAGTCCAAGATGATAGCACATCTGTTTAAAACATGGATTACTAAATATTAGAAGTCCATTGTTGAGACCTATTCTGAGACCTGCTGAGAGAAAAAGATTCCTTTCAAAATATGACTGCTCATTGATAATGCATCTGGTCACCCAAGAGCTCTGATGGAGATGGACAATGAGATTGATGCTGTTTTCATACCAGCTAACACAACATCCATTCTGCAGGCCATGGGTCAAGTATTTTGGACTTTCACGTCATGTTACTCAAGAAATATGCTTTCACAAGTCTAAGGCTGCCACAGATAGTAATTCCTCTGATGGATCTGGGCAAAGTAAATTAAAAACCTTCGGGAAAGCTTCACCATTCTAGATTTCATTAAGACTATTTATAATTCATGGTAAGAGATAAAAATACCAACATTAACAGGAAGTCTGGAAGGCCTCTGAGGGGTTCAATGGAGGAAGTAACTGCAGACACTGAAAAAAGCAAGAAAACTAGAATCGGAAGCCTGAACATGGGGCTAAATTGTTGCAATCTTGTGATAAAACCTGAATGGATGAGGAGTTGCTTTTTATGGGTAAAGAAAGTGTTTCTTGGGGCACCTGTGTAGCTCAGTCGGTTAAGCGTCTGACTCTTGATTTTGGCTCAGGTCATGATCTCACAGTTTCATGAGTTCAAACCCTGCACTGGGCTCTGCGCTGACAGTGAGGAGCCTGCTTGGGATTCTCTCTCTCCCTCTTTGCCCCTTCCCCACTCACACTCTCTGCCTCTCTGAAATAAAATAAAACTTAAAAGAAAGTGTTTCTTGAGATGAAATCTACTACTGGTGAAGAGGCTGTGAAGATTGTTGAAATGACAACAAGGGACTCAGAATATTACATAAACTTAATAAAGCAGTGGTGGGCTATGAGAGAATTAACTCCAGTTTTGAAAGAAGTTCTACAGTGGGTAAAATGCTATCAAACAGCATCACCTGTTACAGAGAAATCGCCCCTAAAAGGAAGAGTCAATCCACGAGGCAAACTTCACTGTTGTCGTATTTGAAGAAATGGCCAAAACCACACCAAAGTTTAGCAACCCCCCACCCTGATCAATCAGCAGCCATCAACATCAAGGCAAGACCCTCTACTGGCAAAAGGATTACAACTCTCTGAAAGCTCAGATGATGAGCTTTTTAAGAAATAAGGTATTTTAGCATTTTTTAGCAATAAGGTACTTTTAAATTAAGGTATGTACATTGGTTGTTTTTTTTTTTCAGACATAATGCTATATAAGTCTTAACAGACTACAGTGTAATCATAACTTTTATATGCACTGGGAAACCAAAAAATTAATTTGAGTCTCTTTATTTGCAGTATTTGCTTTATTGCAGTGGTCTGGAACCAAACCTGCAACATCTCTGGAGTATGCATAAACTTTCAGATGACAATAAATAAATCTATATAATATACATTTTAATGTTCTGATGAATCAAATTCTAAATCAGTTTAACACTTTGATTTGCCTTTAGATAGTTTCTTCTTAACAACTGAATTAGTGGGGCACCTGAGTGGCTCAAATGGTTAAGTATCTGGCTCTTGATATTGGCTCAGGTCATGATCTCACCATTGATGGGTTCAAGGCACTTATTGGGTTCAGCACTGACAACATGGAACCTGCCTGGGATTCTCTCTCTCCCTCGCTCTCTGCCCCTCCCCCACTTTCCTGGGTACAATCCCTCTCTCTCTCTCTCTCTTTCAAAATAAATAAATAAACTTAAAAAACAAAGAATTAGGATTAAGAAAAGGGAAGAATTGTACTTTGTGCTCATGTTTACTTTTGGAACCATTCTTAAACACCCTATGCTTTTTTGAATTTTCTGGTCATGATCCCTGGTCTGAAGTAACCTTTCTACACACACCTGGCATGATTCTGAACTTCTAGTGATGTTGCCTGGCTTAGCAGCAGAGAAGAGTGGAGGAGTGTTTGGCTTTTTTCAAGAAAAGGCTACTGGATTCCTTCACTGTCAATTCAGGTTGTTCTGGGCTTATCCCAAATAATATATATTCATTTTCTTTTTGTGTATAATGATTCAAGCTGTCTCCAGATCATCTCCAGATTTGATTCTCAAGTTATGTACTAGTTATATCTGTCTCTAAGTCAGTCAAATACCTAACAGGAGGGGAAAAGGAAAAGTGGGAACTTTAAGAGAATGGGAAAGAAAAGCATTAGTTCGTAGGAAATTCTGTACACATGATATTGTAGAATAGGGATTTCTTGGATGCCAGACACTTGGATAGAAATTCTAGGTATATTTTATTTTGCACAGTTCTTTGTCATAGGAGAAGATGTCTCCAGGCCTCGGCACATTTACAAACATCTCCCTAATGAAATCTCAGTTGGTTATTAAAATAAAATGTTTTGAAGGCTCCAATATTTCAAAGCAGAAAGCATGGTGAGTATGGATTTTCAGTCTTTAGCCATGAGTATGTAACATATCACACAAAATGGTCTGTCAACACTGATTTCTGCATGGCTGCATATCTAAGCTTATACAAAAGAACAAGATGTCTATCAACATTTTGTAGCCTGACATCTGTAGCCTACTATTATCACTACCCCCATTTCTGATATTTAGCCCACTGGAGTTAATACGTATACTTTCTAGGAACCCTAGGGTGATTTGAATGCAAACAAAAACTTCTCCTAATTGGTCAGTGGTTTTGCTGTTAATATATTTTTTTTCCCTTACCATCTTTTTAAGGTAGAGAAAGGAAAAAAGAATATAAAGAATTCACTTGTAGTTTTTTGCAAGTTTTGTGAGTTGCTTATTTCAGAAACTTTTTATATGTAAAGTAACAATGGATTTATTGTTAACATTCTCTTATAATAACAAAACAATGATAGCTAATATTAGCTGAGTACTTGCCCCATGGCATGTTCTAGGACAGCACATTATTTCACATGACCACCATCCTATGGAGTAGGTACGGTCATAATTCCCTTTTACTGAAGAAGAAACTTAGACTTAGGGGCAGTGGGATGCTTATCCAAGGTCACCTCGTTTGTCAGTGGTAGAGATTCTGTCTCTGTCCTATACTGCCTTCTGAGGCAGAAAAAAGTCTTCCTTTAAAAAGAAGGTCCAGGGGCGCCTGGGTGGCGCAGTCGGTTAAGCGTCCGACTTCAGCCAGGTCACGATCTCGCGGTCCGGGAGTTTGAGCCCCGCGTCGGGCTCTGGGCTGATGGCTCAGAGCCTGGAGCCTGTTTCCGATTCTGTGTCTCCCTCTCTCTCTGCCCCTCCCCTGTTCATGCTCTGTCTCTCTCTGTCCCAAAAATAAATAAACACTGAAAAAAAAAATTTAAAAAGAAGGTCCATTCTGCACAGCAAAGGAAATAATGAGACTAAAATGTGACCTATGGAATAGGAGAAGATATTTGAAAATGACATACATATCCAGTAAAGGGTTAGTATCCAAAATATATAAAGACTTATAAACTCAACACCCCCAAATCAAATAATCCAATTAAAAAGTGGGCAGAAGATATGGTCAGAAATTTCTCCAAAGAAGATATACAGATAGCCAACAGACACATGCAAAGATGCTCAACATCACTCAACAGCAGAGAAATGCAAATCAAAACTACAATGAGATGTCACCTCACACCTGTCAGAATGGCTAAAATCAACAAGACAAGAAACAACAGGTAGGTGTTGGCAAGGATATGATGAAAAAGAACACTCATGCACTGTTGGTGGGAATGCAAACTGGTGCAGCCACTCTGGAAAACAGTATGGAGGTTCCTCAAGTTAAAAACAGAACTACCCTATGATCTAGCAATTACCCTACTGGGTATTTCCCCAAAGATTACAAAAACATGAATTTAAAGGGATACATGCACCCCAAGGTTTATAGAAGCATTATTTACAATAGCCAAGATACGGAAGCAATTAGAGTACCCAACAGTTGACGAATGGATAAGGAAGAGTTGTATGTATATACAATGGAATATTAATCAGCCACCAAAAATAATGAAATCTTGCCATTTGCAATGACATGGATGGGGCTATAGAGTAAAATGCTAAGTGAAATAAGTCAAAGAAAGACAAATACCATATGATTCCAGTTATATGTGGAATTTAAGAAACAAAACAAACAAGGGAAAAAGAGAGGGAGGGAGGGAGGGAGGGAGGGGAAAAGAAAGGAGAAAGAAAAAAACCAAGAAAAACACTCTTAACTACAGAGAACTGATGGTTACCAGAGTGAGTGGGGGATGGGTGAAATGGGGGATGGGTGAAATAGGTGATGGGGATTAAGGAGTACATTTGTTATGAGCAGTGAGTGACATATAGAATTGCTGAATCAGTATATTGCGCACCTGAACCTAATATAACATGTATATTAACTATGCTTGAATTTATTTATTTTTTTTATTTTATTTTTTTATATATATATTTTATACTTGAATTTAAATAATTAAAAAAGAAGGTCCAAAGCCATAAATTGGCATCTATTTAAAAATGGTGGACTGAGGGGCACCTGGGTGGCTCGGTCTGTTGAGCGTCCAACTTCGGCTCAGGTCATGATCTCGCTGTTCATGAATTCGAGCCCTGCATCGGGCTCTGTGCTGACAGCTCACAGCCTGGAGCCTGCTTTGGATTCTGTGTCTCCCTTTCTCTCTGCCCCTCCCCTGCTCATGCTCTGTCAAAAATAAAAAAAAAAATTTTTAAATAAAAATAAAAATGGTGACTGAATGGATGCATTTATTTTTGCTCATTCCCTTAAATCCTAAATAAAGGGAGGGGGGAGGGAGGCAGAGGGAGAGAGAGAAAAGAAGTAAAATGTTGTAAGTTCATTGGAATAAAAAGTGAATGGATGAGTCGTCATCAAGTTAGCAGGAGTGGAAAGTGGAAATCTAAGTGCTACAGAAGGTGAAGCACACAAGAAGGAAGCTAACTTGAGCAACAGAAAACTTGATCAATAGAATCCTCTGAAGGTGGGAGAAAGGGATGGAGCTGAATTCAAGAGGGTTGGTTCAAAGTCTGTAGGAGACCAGCCATCTCCACTCATCCCCCTACTCTTGCAGCTGGTCCACCATTCCTCCTCCACCATGTAGGAGACAGGAGGCTTCCATTATAGAGTCACAGAGCCAGTGGGAAACAGATCCAGAAACACCTGGTACAACAGAATGAAGGAGCAGAGAAGAGGTTGAAAATGAGGACACAGAATTAAATGAATGTATCTACTAAATGATGAAACACAGCCCCTTCCCCTCTTCAGCTCCCAAATGCTGTCCACTGAGCAAACACCAGTCCTGTCCACAGTTTCTCAAGGAAGGAAATCGAGTGCCTTTCTTTCTGGCACAACTGATTAACCTCTGAGAAAAGACCTATAGATATTAGCATCTGGGGTCCTTGTTCAATCTTAGGGTAATGCCTACCAGCTGACAAATCCCAACCAATCACAGTTCCCAGTCAATTTGTTGGTGACAAAGACCCTCAAACATGAAATTCAGTCCAAATAAATACTGAGAAGAAAAGGAACTTGAATAGAGAAAATACATGGAATGGAGTGAGGGAGCTAAATTTTAACAACAGTCACCCTACCCCAAAAAAGTAAACTCCAATGATTGACATCTGTAAAGAGATGGATGCCATAAAAAAATTAGAGAATGAAAGAAAGTCTTGGGGAAAAAAGACAGAAATAAAGTCAGCAGAACATTTGGAAGACAAAGGCGAAGAGATCTACAGAAAGCGCAGTGAAAATTGGCAAGAAAATGAAAACATCAGTTTAGGAGTTCTAGCATCAGGGTAACATACAGGTTTCAGGAAGAGAGAACAGAGAAAGTGAAGAGGAAATAAAATATAATAAGGAAAATTTTCCTGAATGTATACACAGGAGCTTTAAGATTGAAAGGGCCACTAAATATCCTCTCTACCATATCTGAAAAATACTGTATATCTTCGAAGAAACTTCAGGGTACCAGGGATAAAGAGAAGATTTTATGTATTCTAGGAGGAAAAAAACTCACACACAAAGGACCAGAAGGCAGACTGTCACTGGATTCCTCAAACACAAGAAACTATAAGAATCTAAAGCAATTCTTTAAAAGTTCTTAGGCCAAATCTAGAATTATAAACCCAGCCAAACTATCAATTCAGTGTGAGGATAGAATAAAAAATTTTTCAGAGAAGTAGGGTCTAAAAAAGACTTTGTCCTACACTCTTTCTCTGAGAGCTACTGGAAGGTGTGCTTCTGGTAAATAAGAGAATAAAACAAAAAAGTGAAACAGATGGCCTTTAGGAATCAAGTGAGCTGGCATAGGAAAAAAGGTGAAAACCACTTCCAGGATGACACTGAAGGTAAGTTTTAGGGTACCAGCTGTATGGCTGTGCGCTAAGCCTTGAGAGACGGTCAAGAAGGGGCAGAGGATGAGGAATTCCAAGAGGGAGATCTTCTGCATTTCAGAGGCACTCCTTTTGCAGCAGGAAGATGTCACGAGAAAAACAATATTTAAGAAGATGCTGACTAGGGGCACCTAGGTGGCTCAGTTGGTTAAGCATCCAACTTAGGCTCAGGTCATGATCTCATGGTTTGTGGGTTTGCTGGGCTCTGTGCTGACAGCTCAGAGCCTGGAGCCTACTTTGGATTCTGTGTCCCCCACTCTCTCTGTTCTCCCCCGCTCATGCTCTGTCTCTCTCTCAAAAATAAACTTAAAAAAAAAAAGGCTGACTAGGTGCACTGATGGTCCCAATGAGACCCGACCAAAAACAGAAAAACAAAAAAACCAAACAACCAAAAACAAAACAAAACAAAACAAAACAAGACCAAGACTGGAAAATAAAGCACAAATGTGCCAAATATGTCAATAATAATCAATAATGATCGCTTGTATTTGTGCAAAGCCTCTGAAGTAATTTTTTGTACTAAAGGAATAATCCTTTATTTTAAAATGTCATATCAATATGAAACATGACCAGGTTACATAACCAGGAACAGTAAGAGTTTCTGGAGGAAAAAAAAAATGTCAAAAATGTCTACTTGTCCTAAATACAGGATGACAACAATGGCTTCTATCAGAATAAATATCCAAACTATTACTTGCCTTTATTAGGGGTGGAGTGCTTGGTGCAAAGTAGAATCTCTTGGCTTATGACTGTATATAGTGGTTTCTCAATTT
The DNA here is from genome assembly GCF_014898765.1 of Herpailurus yagouaroundi. Taxonomy (NCBI): domain Eukaryota; kingdom Metazoa; phylum Chordata; class Mammalia; order Carnivora; family Felidae; genus Herpailurus; species Herpailurus yagouaroundi. The sequence continues at coordinate 21,779,897 of NW_024412376.1, forward strand.
TTATAAATTCCATGATAATCCTATTCTACCTTTAAACAGTGTACTGAAGCACATGCTGAATTCAGCAGAACCTAGAAATGAGTAGTTTGTTTCCTAGAATAAAAAATACTGATGTTTATAAATTTCCTCTGAAAATAGATCATGGAGGAAATTTGACATGAGGGGGGAAAAAAGACCTATTCATCTGGGCTTATATCTGACAGACTGCTCGTAAACCCAGGGGAATGCAGTTAGCAAGAGGAACATGTCTATTTTCTCATATCATCTGAAATTTACTTATTCTTGTTGACCCGGAGTATACAATTCAGACTGATATGGATCTGGAAGAAGGACATGAATTCAAAATTTTCATTTATACATCCATAGACATCTACAAAGTTGGGGTAACTTCTGGTCCCTTTTTAGAGGTTACACTCTTACGAAAATGTCAATTTAACTCAAACCAACCTCCCACCCAGCCCCATGACACAGACTTGGAGTTGCAGCATGGGCTCCTCCAAAATACTCCAGATTCTCAGATGTCTCCCACTAGCATGGACCCTTTGCATTCTCCTCACTCCATCCAAATCCAGATGTCTATGTTTGATGCCTGAGCTGGCCTAGGTTCAAGTCTGCTTATTTGCCTGCCTGCATTTCATCTACTCCAAGATCTTCCCGTATGAGAAGACAGCAGATCAGCTACAGCACCAGATACAAAGCAAACGCAGAACTGCCGCTTATGGGATAGCGCTGTAGAGTCAACAGCTTTTGTTCATTAGTTATGATGCAAAATAACAACATACAAATTTCTCTCCAGCTAATAGCATGGTGAAATGGGGACGGGGTCCCTCAAGTAAAGGGATGTTCTGGAGCCATCGAGTTGCTTTTAGAAACCTCTGCCAATTTTTGGTAAAAACAAAAAATTCTTTATTTCTAATAAGGCAGCTGTTTAGTATCAGAAAAATTTAATGACACAACTAAATATAATTCTGCTTTCTAATGGTAGAATAATTAGAACAAACATGCAGTGAAACTCTTGATGTTATTCCAGAATGCTTCACCATGAATAATCCTCTCCTCTATGTGAAAAGTTGCTTTGTGGTAGAATACAAATAAATGTGAACATTTCACATTTCTTTTAAAGGATGCCCTTTGAAGAAAGCAAGAGCTATGAAGGAAAGGAGGGCATAAGACATGAAAACACAGTCATCCGGAGCAAGGATTTACCTCTGTGGCTAAAAGTATTTGGAAGTCCAAACTATAAACTCTGTTTTAGAAAGTACAGAGAAGAAAAGACGTTTTTACTTTTCAGTGCTTTGTACTGAGGCCATCTTTTATGGCTTTTTTTTTTTTTTTTTTTGCTATAAACATTGCATTTAATGATACATTCCTGAAACCAGATGGCATATGAACTACTTCAACAAAGAAAAAAACAAGGACAAGAAAATATTTTGCGGTCTTTCCAAAAATCTTTCACAACCTTCACATTTAATGGCAATTACTAGGAAAGCAGCAAGTTTAAAATTATAGCTGAGGCATGTAATTACCCATATTTGACCTATTTACAAACTCTTTTGAAGAAAAAGAATACCAGATAGCTGCACCTACTCTTTTTGGTTCCTGACATATATAATGAAGCAAAAATATTTGGATGGTAATGTTAGTGATTCCACAGTTTTACTAGCCTCATATCAGGAGGCTTGCAGCCGGAGTCCCTCACTACCTACTGTAGACACATACATCATTCAACTTAAATAAAAAAACAGATGTAAAGATCATTGTGAAATGGAGGAGGGCACAGAGCAAATACATTTCTAAGGTTTCTGAATTGAGATGGGATAGAGAAAACACAGTGGGAATGTGGATGCAGAAATTAAATAGATGGATATATTTCCTAAGGTATTTCGCTGAGCGTCATCAAAAACCTTTACAATCAACGTGTGTACTTAAAAAAATTTTGTTTTGATGTTAATTTTTCAGAGAGATAGAGCATGAGCCAGGAAGGGACCGAGAGAGAAGGAGACACAGAATCTAAAACAGGCTCCAGTCTCTGAGTTGTCAGCACAGAGCCCGATGCAGGCCTTGAACTCACGAAAAGCAAGGACATGACCCAAGCCAAAGTCAAAGCTCAACCGACTGAGCTACCCAGGTGCCCCTACAATCAACATATATACTAACAAAAGCCTTCATAAACAGAGGAGGCAGTATTATACCAGTGGGAACCTTCACATCCAGAGGTCAGAAGACATGAACCTAGTTCAGCAAAGTTCGAGACTCTACAATTAATGTACAGTTCTCTTTTGAACAATGAAGCAAATTTATGTGCTCAATTTTGTATGTGATTTATCCAGCCACCTCGTTTCATGAAAATCTGCATATTTTGTTAAATTAGCTTAATGTATAAATTATTCTTAAAACCAAATGAAAGAATATCTAATTCCTTGCCACATATGGAAAAGGTTTTCAAAAATCTGCATCAATTCCAGTGTTATCCACAAGGTTTGTATAGTCATAACTGTAGTCAAGTAAGGAAGCAGTCATTCTTAGGTTTGTTGAGAAAGTGAATAGTCCGCTTTTACACATGTAATGTAATAGAAACCAACTAAAATAAACTTCCCTATTACTAATGTTCTCACCATTAGGTGATGTATTAGTTTGAATGAGAAACTTCCACATTCACAGAAAAAATAAATCAATGGTAAAAAATTGGCAACCTGACATATTTTAGCCTAAAGTGCACGGAAATAAATTCTCCAATAGTAGAAACTGAAGACACAAAGTGAAATTCAATATATATGGCTCAGAGACTCATTAACTGAGAACAATTGTTTTAAAATATCCAAATATAGGAAATAGGCTTATTCAATAAAAACCCAACTCAAGGTCTTCCTTGGATAGAAAAGGTTAGGAACTCCGAAATGGATCATGGTGCTGAAATGTAACTGAAATAAATAGGGCACTAAAAAGAAGTATGAATTATACTAGAAATGGCTCTATCAACTTCCAACTACAAATAATCTTCATGAAATAACAGCAAGTGATCCCCTGGGATATTCTTGTTGTCTTATTCTCTCACCTCACCTCTCTGGATGCAAACCTCTACTTAGAGCCCTCTTGTGGTGTTTCCTTCTTCAGCCGTCCCCCGGATCCTTCTCCAGATTCCTTCCATTGTCTATGGGCTTCTTTGACGATTTCTAACCAATATCCTCCATTTCTATTTTCAATAGAAATGCTTTTGCCTCAACTGAAATCTGTCTTTCCTTGATGATGTCACTAACTTCATCAGGACCTTCTATGAGCACAGAGGGCTCTGCATGCTCCCTGTTCCCCAAAGCTATTCTTAGAACAGTTTTGCCATCATCACCCAGCATCTCTTCTTTATTGAAGTTTGTGTGCTCCACCTATAATCACTCTTTCTTCCTTGCTTTTCACCAACAACCTCTGCCATTTCCTCACTTTTCTCAATGACTTTACTATTTAGCCTTTCATTTCCTGCCATCACCTTTGGCCATTATCCATGTTAAGTTCTTCTAGCATCTTGACTTCATTTCCTCTACTCCTGTGACCTTAACTTCCACTTAAACAGACATCTGTTAAATTCCTTTATCACTTGAAGGTTCGTTCTTTCTTAAGGTTTTGAACTTTCAGAGTCTTCTGATCACAACCACTGTCCCCTTTTCCTATTTTCCCATCTCACCCTCCCTTTGAGTCATTTTCACTCTTGGGATTACTTCCACTTTCTGAAGTCAGATCTCTTTCCCCTGAAGGTCCTGAATTTGCCTAATCTGTCTTCCCTTCTGACTCTACACACTGCTTGAGTGATGATTTCTTTTTTAAATTTTTGAGTTAAAAAAATGTTTATTATTTTGAGAGGGAGCAGAAGGGCAGAGAGAGAGGAAAGAGAGAATCCCAAGCAGGCTCTGTGTTGTCAGCATGGAGCCCGATGTGGGGCTCGAACTCATGAACCATGAGATCACCATCTGAGCTGAAATCAAGAGCTGGCTGCTTAACTGACTGAGCCACCCAGGTGCCCTTTAAAAATAAATTTTTCTAGAGTTGTTTTTTTTTTTTTTAAACAATGATAGATGTCAGTGACATTTCTCAAGGATCATAACATTAAATATTACAGTGTCCCCATTGTTCCAGCTCCTCCCTTCAGAGTACAGTCTATGACTGAAAGAAAGTCACAGAACATGCTCACGGAGTCTAGTATGGGTTTTCACTCTTGCTAAGAAATACGTGATTCCTTTCTACGTACTTGTGATCACTTCTCAGAGTTCTCTTCAGCCTTTTCACTCTTATTTTTTATTTATTATTTTTTAATGTTTATTTATTATTGAGAGACAGAGAGACACAGAGCATGAGCAGGGGAGGGGTAGAGACAGGGGGAGACACAGAATCTGAAGCAGGCTCCAGGCTCTGAGCTGTCGGCACAGAGCCTGACGCGGGGCTCGAACTCACAAACCGCGAGATCATGACCTGAGCTGAAGTCAGTTGCCTAACCAACTGAGCCACCCAGGTGCCCCTTTCACTCTTATTTTTTAAGCTATTTTTAAAATTTATTTATTTTGGGAGATAGAGTGCAAGCAGAGGAGGGACAGAGAGAGGAAACAGAGAATCCTAAGTAGGCTCCATGCTGTTGGCACAGAGCCCAATGTGGGGCTTCATCCCACAAACCATGAGATCATGATCTGAGACCAAGAGCCAGATGCTTAACCGACTGAGCTACCGGGGCACCCCACTTTTTCACTCTTCCTAATCTCATGGTTATCACAACATTATTCCTATTTCAGCAGGTGCCTTCATCACATATTTTGCTGATAATATTGTTATTTGACTTGGGATCTCAGTTTTCTTTTACCACATCTCTTCTCCTTCACTGCTGTTCTTGAGGGTAACGTTTTCATCCTACTTTCTGTGCAAGGCCTTGTATGGACTATACATTAAATGCTGGTCTTTAAAATAGCTGGCTTATTTTGAGCTTTAAAGTGAAAAATTATTTTATTCCTGTCACTTTTGAAATGTGCAACTGAAAGAAAGTTTTGGTTGGTGTGGGGGTGTTAAAGAGAGTGTTTATGGAGAAGTGAAGTCATTTACGAGTTTAGGACATTGTCTGTGGAGAGCTTCCCGGGGTGTGTTCTAGAAACCCATATGGAATCCTGAAGTCACTGGCTTCTAGAAGACAGGAGCTCCAAGAGGGGAAGCGAGAGCATTGGATGCCAGAACATCCTGCTTTCAACTGTGTGCAAAATCGAGCTTGGTTACTGTTAAGGAGAAGGGAGCATCTATGATGAAGAGAAAAATGAGCTGAGGTTAAAGCAGAAGAGACGATGGAGGAGACAAAATTGGAAGTGCTTATTTCCTTTAAAATAATTATTTTTGTTTAATTACAAAAATAATAAACCTTATTGTTGAAAAGTTGGAAAATCAGGACTAGTTAACAAGAAAAGATAACCTGCTCAAAACTCCACCAAAGAACCACTGGTAGTATTCTGATATACTTCCTTCTAAGATAGAATACACATTTTAGTTGATTTAGGTGTTTATTTTTCATAAAGTTCATATTAAGCTGCACATATAATTTTGTTTCTAGTTTCTTGGGGCTTAACACTATATTGCTATTTTGACAGGAGATCCACAGCATAATCTCTGGGCATACTGTTCATATGTGGCTCCCTCTTATCTCTGAGCTGAGCCCCTGTCTCTTCAAAAAAGCCTCTACCCAGTAGGGACTTCTTTCAACTTACTTTGTAATCACTGAAGGAGCTCTCGCACATAATGAGACAAGATGAGATGCAAATGTTAAAGAAATATTACGCCCTCATGTTACTCTTTCATGGAAAGCAGCTAATATTTGAAATGTACATACAGTATTTCTTATAGATGGTTGAGCACCACTTTGAATGTACATGGGGTATCTGTAAGTATCTCCAACTATATTTTAGACCCCAAATAAGATGACTAGCCATAAAAGTAAGGACTCAACCTCCTTTTGTAAGTGTAATGAAAACATTACATTCACCGAAACACTAGCAGAGCAGAGCACCGTTATCCTGATATCTAAGAATGTGACACTGAGAGCCAATTTTTACATGAAAAAAAAAAATGAGGAAGAATACATCAAAATGTTATTCCTTAGTTAAGTTTCACACTTCAGGAAATTCCTTGATTGAATTTTCCATTTCAGGGAGGGGTTGTTTTTAAAGTGATCCAACACCAACAGTGTTAATGCAAAGTCATCATTATACTGTATTTATGAAGAGCCCGTATCTACGTGCACAGCCAGGTGCTTCAGAAGTAGGCCCATGATCTTGCCTACATTCCTTATTCACCGTTCTCCAATGTGCTTGGTGAGTGTGAGCCTGAGTGTGTGTGTGTTTGCAAGCATGTGATTTTATAACAAATTTAAAACAATACTTTCAGCCCTATTTTTTTTTGCCCTAATATTATTTTGAAGGCCCAGCTGATTCTGTAGTTTGCACTTTCACTATTAAACTGCTTTGCTGGGGCGCCTGGGTGGCGCAGTCGGTTAAGCGTCCGACTTCAGCCAGGTCACGATCTCGCGGTCCGTGAGTTCGAGCCCCGCGTCGGGCTCTGGGCTGATGGCTCAGAGCCTGGAGCCTGTTTCCGATTCTATGTCTCCCTCTCTCTCTGCTCCTCCCCCGTTCATGCTCTGTCTCTCTCTGTCCCCAAAATAAATAAACGTTGAAAAAAAAAATTAAAAAAAAAAATAAAATAAAAAAAAATAAAAAAAAAATAAACTGCTTTGCTATTTGACTAGACTCAGCAGATAACAAAAATCACTTAACCAGAAACAGAAGCGGATGCCTATTAAGTTTTCAGGATCAAAAGCAGAATGGCTTATCTTCCAAACATTAAATGGGAAAAGAAGGCAACTGGATTGCAATGAAATTCATCTAGGAATCGGTCATTTGTCTACAACATTGACATGGTGTTAAAAGATGGGTAGAATTTTTGTGTATGTGCTTGCCAATATGATCTTAGAGATCACTAGATTATACAGATTATTCAAAGGCGATGCTTTTGTCTTTTTCATCTTTGTGTCTTCAGTAGCCAACGCTACCTAACACTTTATTGATGCTCAATTACTGAGAGGATGAAATGTGCTAGATTTTTAAATACATTTATGTACACTTAAGGATGTCTTCACAATTGCTTTATGATTATATCTCCTTGACCTTTGTTGCTTAGTTTGCCTCAAATTGTTGTGCTGACCTTCTCCTTGCCTCTGTGTGTGTGTGTGTGTGTGTGTGTGTGTGTGTGTACGTGCTCATGCACGTAAACCTATAAGGTAAGGCTTGTAAAATAGAGCCTAAGAAACCATTTATATTCTGAGGTCAGTGATATAGTGAGTTCTTCAACCCCAACTAGTAGAGGTGGAAGGATGGAAAAATGTTCAACTTCCTAAGTTATACTGACCAAGCCACACAGTGGAGTTGGAGCAGGAGTCCAACATCAACAGGACAGGAAGGGAGTAGCACAGAAGCTCTCAGCCTTTCATCAAGAGTCTGGCATCTGATGGGGGTGTTAACATGTCAAGTACACACACCTTGAACTAGCAGTTCGATTGTACTGTGGCCAAAAAACATTGCAAGTATGTACCAGAGAGGAAAAATGTCCTTCTGGACCTTCCAAATGTCTCACTTTCCCCATAATGTTTTAAAGTAAGATGTTGATCAAATGAAACAACAGGAGAAATGAAGAAGAAGTTGAAAAGGGTTCCCAAATTGAGTAACTTGGCTGGATGAATTTTTCCAATGTAATTCTATTCCATGGGATTTTTACTTAATTCTTCATTCCATCCCATTTATAAGGTGAATGATATCAGTTGGAAAAGTATGACACAGTGGGAAAACTCTGGAACTGGTGAGGTTTGAAAACAGAAGTCTTACAGTGTATCTAGGTATGAAGTTAAGTGGAACAAATAGGCTTGCTCTAAAAGTGGGAGAGCTCGCTCTTCCTTTTCGTTGGTCTAGCTTTGCTTCATTCATTCAAAAATGTTTTTGAGCATACTATTCGTTGGGCCCTGATCTAGGTCTGGTTAAAAAAGCAGTGAAAAAAGGTCAAGGTTCCTACTCTCAAAAAGCTTACATTCTAAGAATGGGGCAAAAGCAATACACATGCTAACAAGCAAGTCAACAAGAAGCTATCAGAAAGAGTTTCACGCTCTGTGTAATTAAAGTGGATGATTTATTAGAGAATGGCTGGGTAGCTGCTTTAGTTTGGGTGGTCAGGGGAGGTGGTGACATGTAGCTGGGAGTTGAAAGCAAAAAGGAGCCAACTATTAGTAGCAGAACATTCTGGGGAGTAGAACATTCCAGGCAAGGGAACAACTTGTGCTTGCAGTGTGGAGGAAACCTTAAGGAACTTCCAAATATAGCAAGCCACGCACAGTTCAATCACTGATAAAGACAGGGATACAGGCTGCTATTTCCTCGTCCTCGATCTCTCAAACCTATCATCCTCCTTCCTGCACATGCAGTCAAAGGACGGGAGTCTGACTTACACAGTGCTTATTATTACAAAGATGTAGATTCACTTTGTCAGTCCACAACTGCACTGAGGTGACACATAAAATCCCCACTACCTTCAGTATGAATAAGTTTATAGGACATGCCCCTCTCTTGAGACAAGAAGTGCAGAACAATTAGGTGTCTAAGGGTGGGACTGAGAGAAGGAAGAAAGACATAAACAAAGGTAGTGAAATGCAATTATTTCGAAAAGCCTGATTCAGGCTGAAATCATTTTACCCCTTTCAGATAGGAAATGATGCTGTTTTCTCTTTAGAGGTTAGGCAAAGAGAAAGCAGGAAGAACAGGTGCAGAGAGAGTTAAGTCCCTATCTAGTTTTGCTGTTGATTAAGCATGTAAAAATTCTGAAAACAGCTTACTGCCATCCTTCCAGTCAAAGGGCATGGATTTTTTTTTTTTTTTTTTGGCATTTAGGAATTTGTTTTATCAGCAATACAGGAGAAAGGGCATGATTTTTCATGCTAAGGTGCATATTACTGGCATTAGAGTGGCAAATGTGTATCATTTTATCTGCTGACCTGTCCTGTTTCTGGGTGTAAAGACTTGTCCATTGATTCATCCTTCAGAAATCTCCCTTTTGACTTTTCATGTTGCTTCTTCCACAAGTTTATATTCTACCTCCCTCCCACAAGATGGAGGAAGAATATTCAAAACAAAGAAATAAATGAGATTTGAAAACAGCCTGTTATTCATATGTTGTTTGGCCAAATTTAGGAGGTGAGCTCAGTGGAAAAACATGACCATGCTTTTCTATATGCTTTGCAAATCACCTACTAAATTTGGCATTCACAAGTCTCCCTCCATGGTTTATTCCTGGGGATCCCACGCATATCCATGCCTTTGAAGGACTATGTTTTGGCAGGAATAAAGAGAAGCAGGGATTTTGTTTCCTCTTAACAAACTGAGCCCTATGTTTATTTTGAACCTTCAGACACAATTTGCAGAGAGTGGGAGGCAACAGGCTAATCTGATGCACTCTGAACAAGGAAAGTAATGTAACAAATACTTCATAAGTTAGGTTTATATTTATTCCTTTCTCTTTTTCTCTGATAAGAAGTAAGATTTAAGCACCATGTTGCTTCTTTTCTTTGCATTGTGACAGAAGATCACGAGTATCAGACACTCGGTCACATAACTAACTCTCACGCATGATACTTTTTCCTGTGTAGTGTTCTAAGTGCACTTCTGTTCCTACAGCAAGTGGTCAGTTATGCCACAAATGCACCGTGCTTAGCATATGGCACTTACTGAATAGCCTATATTGAACTGTGTTAAACTTCTACTTGAGGGACAGTATCTGAGACAAAGACACTGAGAGATGCAGAAACTGAAGTAGAGGCCAACATGACACCAAACCAGGAAACTCACCCTCAGGACGGGTGGGAAGGACTCAGCTGGAGGTCTGGGAGGGTTGCAAAGCTATTGGTGAGGACTTCTGTTGGGTAATAAGGGATTGTGGTTGGACCTTGCTAAAGAAGAGAATTCATGACATTTCTATCTTTTCCTTTTAGTCTTTGATTTTTTTTTTCTTCTCATGATCAGTACTGGAACTACTGAGAGAAAAAATGCAGAGATTTTCTTTTTGAAAATGATCTTTCCTCAGGAGTCTGTTAGGTCAAAGGTGATTTCCAGGTTAGCATATTACAAGAGTAAATGTTTTAATTCCTATTATTTGCCCCCTCCTAATTGTTTCCTATTTGTTTGGTTACAAAGGATTCAGAAGAACAAAATGCCATAAAGCCCCAAAGTAGAAGCCTCTCCTTTCATAAATGGGAATAAAATCATAGGCTAATGGAAAAAGATTAGAGTGATGCATAGTTTTTCACTGTCAACCTTAAGAGGCAAAATTTCATTTTCCCAACATACGAAAAGAGACAGACACATGTAAGAATTTTACTCAGTAGTTACCTGTAGTCACTGTTAATAACTTCAATGCCATTCTAAGTTATTCATAGATGTCATTCAATGGAATGATCGAGCATTCCTCTATCAATGGATACAACTTTTAAACCAACGATAAAACCTTTTCAAAAAAGATGATGATAATAAAGGAGGGAAAGACCGGATTAAACCAGTAACACTGGTTATTTGAAAAAGGCAGGATGGAAGAGGAAGAACAAATAGCATGAACTTTGTCTTTAATTACTTCTGTATTGTTTGAATTGGCACATTGAGCATGCATTTACTTTGTAATTAAAACAAATCCAAAAAAAGCTGTTATACCTCATGTAATTATTTTTAATGTTTATTTATTTTTGATACAGAGGGAGACAGAGCACGAGTGGGGGAGGGGCAGAGAGAGAGGGAGACACAGAATCTGAAACAGGCTCCAGGCTCTGAGCTGTCAGCACAGAGCCCTGATGCAGGGCTCGAACCCACGAACCGTGAGATGACCTGAGCTTAAGTCAGACGCTCAACCGACTGAGCCACCCAGGTGCCCCAAAAGTATTATACCTCATAAGAAAACTTTGAAATATATATATTTTGAAAGTGTCATCACAAATTATTTTCTGCCTAGCAAACGGCAGGTAATTATACAATATGAAAAGCATTAAGTGATGTTGTAAGGATATATTTAAGCACATAAAAATTTGGGAAGAAAAACACAATGGCAAAACCTGGTACGAGTAACGTTACTTCTAAGCTACCAGGTTTTGTGATTAGGTACTCTGCCTTTCCCTGAATTTCCTTATGAAGTGGGGGGAGTAACCCCTTTATGTGGATATTAAACACTGAAGTCCATTTCTCCTATAATTTAAATTGTACTGAAAATCTGACTACTAAGCAAATCATGGTGTCATTCCTCAAACCTGTGCTTAAGCTACTCATCTTCTTAATCCACACAGAACTGTTCTCTTTTGTGGACATGCCTGCCCCCGTCACGCACACGAGCATCCCTGTAAAGCAGAGCAACAAGCTGACGAGCTGCTGAAACTCCTGAGATAAGAAGGGCTGTAAATGCCTGTTCACAGCTCCTCATGTTTGCTCGCCTGTGATTTATATCCAATTTATGACAGCCATTATGGTCGATACACTTCATTTAATCAAAGAGCACAGTCAAGTCCTCATCATTAAAAGTCTTCCCCTGGAGACAGCAGGTTCCTCATTTCATTAAAAGCACTACAACAAATACATATTCAAAATACAAAGATAAAAGGAGTCAGCAGCAGCAATTAATTTTATGGGCTGGAGCTACCAGGGTATAAATCTCTTTTAAGGCTGCCACTTTTGAGTCCATTCTACCTGTCTGGCATCTCAGGGGAGCTGGAGCACAGGTATTAAATGTTTACCTGGTATCTCTCACAGTACTGCACACAAACCTAGGAGCCTTGCTACCTGAAAAACGAACTTTGACGAAATGCAAAATTAAGCATGGCGTAGTAATAGATTTTTGAAACTGCAACGCAAGATTGTCCAGAAGTTTATTTTTCTAAACCTGTCTGCCCATTTGCTAACTTAAGACATTCATTTGGCTGGTTGATCAGTCTAACAAGGTTCATGAAATCAGTAAACAAAGCAACATACACTAAGATATTCTCATTGAAATATCTTATACATTCTGACATTTCTAACAAATGAGCTGATGACAGAGAGAAGAGAGTAGGCTGTTCAGTACCAGAAAAACAAAGAATAACTCCTAGATTCTGGCAAATTCATTCTCATGGAAATATGACCTCACAGAATATATGTACATTTTATAGGACTCTGACATTTCCAATGACCCCTATCGGGGCAGTAATTCAAGGTCTGTTACGCTATGATAGAACCTATTGAGTTAATTGATTTCTGCCTCTCTCTGACATTGTAATGGCTCCATTCATAACAACTCTCTGCTTGTGTGTGCCAACGGAAACAGCTCATGTCAGATTTATCATGCTAAGAAAATAATGGATATCCAATATGAAGATGGTATTCACAGAAATACGCAGCGCTATGGAATCCCAAAGCCAAGTAGGTTGCGTTGTGAGGGCCACTCTTCTTCCTGACGAGCCTGGTTATCTCTGGTTTTGTTCCCTTCCCCAGGTTCTGCACACTGAATTTCCATCCTGAGCTTTCAGTCTTCCCAGGCTTATCTCTATCCGATTTCCTTACTGATTCTTAAATTTAAAACATTTGGAAGTGTTTTTAATAGAGAGCTCAAAGTAGGTCTCCTTTCCCATCCCCTTTGGGGAGTGGCTACATCCTTGCTATACATTGGAAGGCCAGGCCATGGACAGATATTTTCACAGCTGAAACCAGTTATAGCTTTTAGCAAAAGGTAGATTTGACCAAGCATCTCACTTACCTTCCTTATTTTTAGGTATCTTTTGTATTACTGAAGGACATCCCTCCCAACCCCTACACCCCCGCACTTGTTAGCAAGGTCACATCGGCCAGGGACAGCTTGCCTGCAGAAAAGGCAACTTGCCACATAGTTGAGTCCAGGCAAAAAGTTTTCCCTGGCCAGAAAGGCAATTTAGCAGGGGTATGGAAAGTATTATAAAACCATGCAGAAATACTCACAGTTTGGGTTTGGCAAGCAGAGGTGGTGGCTCCTTAGTGGGTGAAAGGAGGACAGCTGGTGTTGGCAGAGATTTATTACTGTTAGCTTTGCCATTAATCAGTCCATTTACTCCATGGCTGGGATGGACTCCGTTCGTCTCCCTCTCAGCAGAACTGAACTGCATTTGAAGGGCTGCCATGCTAAGTCCTAATTCCGGGCTGTTCACCTGCTGGATCTCGGATGGCTTCTTTGAAGCCAACTCAAAGGAACTTGTCTCCAAGATGGGAGGGGGAGGTGGAAAGTGTTGGAAGTGATCACTGTTGGATTCTCCCACTGAGTCATAGCTGCAGTTTTCAGCGTTGGCTAAGGAAGGGGAAAGAGAGGAAAAAAAATAAGATGTTACAGTTCAACTGTTATTTTTGTGCTATCATAGACTACCTGAGCATCCCTTGTGCCCCGTTAAGTTGTTTAAACAGTGGGAGCTCTGCTCTGCTTCTATGGTACAGAAGCAAAGCCAGCTGGAGGACCTGGTTCTTCCAAACTGGTTTTCAGGGACTGTTAACCTGTTTCATTTCCTGACTGGGGCCACAAGCGGGGAGACCAGCTACCAACTCATTATTAACAAGTTTCAAACAGGATTAAAGACAGAAGTTGGTAAAAAAAAAAAAAAATGACAATACAAATAATGTCAATTAAAGACAGAAGTTGGTAAAAAAAAATGACAATACAAATAACGTCAATTAAAGACAGAGGTTGGTAAAAAAAAAATGACAATACAAATAACGTCAATGAATAATGCTTCGTTTGCTCACATTTCCGTGTGGATCTGCACGAACACGCCACCCATTAGCTCAAACTATAACGGCTTTATGTGGTACATGATGGATACGCATTTTATTTAAATCTAAGGAAAGTAAAACTCTGAGTTTAAGTAAAATGTCTTATGATCGCATCATGTGTTTCCAATTCAGATAACTGCCACAGCTGTAATTCAGTACAAAAGAAACTTACTTGTTAACTCTCAACAGAGAGAAAGCATCTTGTGATAAGATCATGTCATCCTTGGATTCCCCACCTTGCCCAGAGCCCAGCAGAGCTCCAGGAATGGACTCAAAAAGGTTTACTGAGGTCAACTGAACGCTCAAAACTATTTGTTGATTATGTTCGGCTCCCAGCAGATTTACCCCAGGTGAAAATGGGAAATACCGCATGCCAATTTTTGCCACATAAGATGCTTAGAGCCCAGAGTTTTGGCCACATTGCTGGGATACTGCTATGCCCATCTGACGGGACAGTCTTCAAGCCAGCTCTGCAACAAACCCTGCGGGCCTCCCTGCTCTGCAGCTCCAATCACAGCACTGGCGTTTCTGTTGCCCATTTAAAGTACCGATTCCTATCGACCCCATCACCAATCCAGTGAACTTGACATTTCTTAATAAGACGAGGAAGCATTTACAACTTCTATTTTAATATCCTTAAGTCAGTCTTGTTTGTGCCTCTGCTGCCACCTAGCACCAGCTTCTTACTCTTCCAAAGAGATCCAAGTGCAGTTCCATTGTTCTCCCCAAGACTATCTCATGCAGCTACAACCTGTTTCTTGGTTCCCTACTGTATGTACTATGTGCCAGGCTTGGCCAAAGCACTATTTTAAAAGCTACTGTAAAATAAATAATAGAAATGAGGCAATAAAAGCAAGCTAAAGTGGGGCACCTGGGTTAGCTCAGTTGGTTAAGCGTCCGATTTCGGCTCAGGTCATAATCTCGCAGTTTGTGAGTTCGAGCCCTGTGCCGGGCTCTGTGCTGACAGCTCAGAGCCTGGAGCCTGCTTTGGATTCTGTGTCTCCCCCTCTCTCTGCCCCTTCCATGACCATGCTCTGTCCCCGTTTCTCAACAATAAATACATGTTAAAAAAAATTTTAAAAAAAAGCGAACTAAAGTGAAGCTACTTACTAATAGCAGAAAGTAATCAAGTAAAGTTCTAAGAAAATAAAGGAAAAAGCCGTTTCATGTTATCTTTGCTAGTGGTACATTTCTGAGTTTTAAAAAATATCCAAGCAGTTCTGCATATTGGTTTCAACAGTATAATATACTGCTTCAGTTTTTCATATCAGAGTTATAGCCCACTTTCAATGATAATTTGATTTCTAAGATCTTTACGGCTTCTCCGGGTTACATTAGGTTTATCTTGTATTACCTTTTCAGAAGTTTCAATCGAGGCTTAAATAAGGATTTGTTTGTATGAGTACCGGCACTCCAGTTGGAACTGCTGACAGCACTGACTGCGCCTCTGATGCAGGGGTGGCCTTCTGATGTCAGCATGATTCTAGGTTGTATGCGGATGTTTGGAAACCAGATCCATTGTTTCCAAGACCAAGTTGCATGACTGAGAAAACAGCCCCATGTGTGTTGAGTTGCTGCACTGTCATTATCTTTTTGTTCTTCATCTCCATGTCTACGCCCTCTCCCCACAAAGCCTTTGTTTCCTGACCAGACGTTGGTTTGTCAGGATAACTCCTGGAGTGGCAGCAGGCATTCCTAAAGGCTGAGCTCTCCTCTGGGGTAGTTCTTCCTGCTGTGGTGAGCCACACACTAAATGCTAGGGAGCAGAACCCAGTTGATCTCTTACTGCTCACATACCTGAGGTGACAATCAGCTGGGCAGTACTGGTTACTGAGCCGTAATCATTTCTTGCGGAGCACGTAAAGACCCCTGCATCTTCAGGGAAAGTCTCAGCGATAACCAGGGTACAGATCTCCTCTGGAAGTGAAAAGAACAGAAGAACTCATCAGAGTGAAACCATGAAGTCACCTTGAAGAAGTCGGACACCCTGCCTTTCTAAAACAAACAAATCAGGCAACAATTGGCGTAGAATCTCTTTACCTACTATTCACAATAGAGTCTCTACATTTAATTTAGCAGTTCAGTGTAGCGGCAAAAACTTTGCCGTCAGACCTGCGCTTTGTGATTTTTGGACAAGAGCAGTCTTGGTTTCCTCACCTATAAATTGGGGATAATGTATACCTAACGGGGTATCTGTGAAGATGAAAGGAGATGTCTGCAACATGTGTATCTCTGCACTTGGCTTGCGAGAGATGCTCAGTAGATTCCGGCTCCATTCTCCTCCAGCTAGTTTGGTTCAGTATGTGTGGAAACTCTTTCAACTACAACGCAGCTGCCTTTTACATCTGCTCAACCGAAAAGCAGTTAGTGGGGAAAATCAACCTTCTCTGAAATGCTGACAATGGGGGAGTGGGGGGGGGGGAGAACAAAATATGTAAATGTTGGGCCTACGGACAACTACTTTGGAAGCTACCATTACACAGTGTGGCAGTCTTGCACTTGTAGAGCGTGAAAAGCCCAGACTCTGGAACCAGCTGTCAGGGCTTGGATAAGGGTCTTGCTGTATCTTGCCTCTGTGACTTTGGTCAACGTTCCTGACCATCAACATTCTTTCTGTAAATTGGAGGAGAAAATAACAGAACCTACCTATAGGGTATTAATCATGCCTCATAAAATTAAGAAGCATTAAGCACCACAGGGTTACTGTGGGTAATGATGATCATGACCGTGACAACAGCTGATGGTTACACAGCCCTCATCAGGCACCAGGTACAGTTATCAGCACTGAAAATAGATTTAGACTTAAGCCTTTTGTCAACCTTACAATTTAGATTTATTATAAGCCCATTTTATTGATAGGAAACTAAAGCACAATAAGGCAAATTGGTTTGCCCAAATTGGTTTATGAGTGGCAAAATTAGAAATCAAGCCCAGTCAAGTTCCAGACTCCACACTCCCACCAACCACCTATTCCTGTGACAGGCTATACGTTGCACTTAGGCCACTGCCTGGCACATGGTAAATGCTTTGTTGCCAGTACATATTCCCTCCCAGTTAGCATTAGAAAGAAGCTAGATCTAGAATGTATTAACTAATTTCAAGTTGAATACTTATCTATGCTTTACCAGTAAAATAAAGATTATATTGGCAAATGTTAAGAGAATTGATATTTTTCTGATTCCCACACTCTATCAATTATTCCCATATTATGTAGGTAGGGTAAGACTTTGTACAGTAGACTTTCTAGAAAAATGGCTGCAATTAACCTCCTCTCTGCATCCACACCCCTTTGTAATGTGACTTGGCAAGCCCTTCCATCACGTGCACCATCTAGTTGCCCTAACCCTTGAATTCCAGCTGGCCTTGTGAGTTGCTTTAACCTAGAATGCAGTGGAAGTGATATCGTTGGTCAGTTCTGAGCAAAAGCCTCAAGGGACCTTGGTCATCCTGCTCCATCTCTTGGAGCTCCACTGAAGTCCCAGGTGAGTAAGACTATGCTGGTATGCTGGAGGAAGAGCTACAAAGAGCAGAGGTAAGCCATTTCAACAGGTACCATCCTAACCTAACTCCTTCCCAGCCAACCTGGAAGCTGACCACAGCCGGAGCAAGTTAGTCCAACTGAGGCTGGCTGAGCCTGGTGCAGACCACAGAACTGCCCAGCTGAGGCCAAGCCAAATGGCTGACTCCCAAAATTATGAACTAAATGAATAGTTGCTGCTTTAAGCCACTCATTTAGGGGATGCTGTCCTGGGGAGCAAGAGCTAACTGATGTAAATGGAGAAGAGAAAATATTTCTCTTCCAACCTCCTTTTCTGACAGTCCACAAAGGCAAACTTTTGAGACTTGTAGAATAATGTACCTTCTTTCAACTATCAGTAATAAAAACTAGCAAATTTGTCTCAAAGCATATTTTATGTTTTAAACACTGGAAGAAAAAGTGCTAACTGCAGGTTAAAAGGCCTACCTTACAATAAAAACATTTTTACCTATTAAAAGGATCTTTAAGGATCTTATTTTTAAAACACAAATAAAAGTAATAAATGTAGGGGCACTGGGTGGCTCAGTCGGTTAAGCATCCGACTCTTGATTTTGGCTCAGGTAATGATCTCACCATTGTGGGATGGAGCCCCACCTGGGGTTCTGTGGTAGGTGTGGAGCCTGCATAAGATTTTCTCTCTCCCTCTCAGTCTGCACTTACCCCACTTGCTTGCACTCTCTCTCTCTCAAAAAGTACTTAAAAAAGTAGTAAATGAAAAATAAAACAAAGTATAAAATGAGAAAGACTTCCTTTATGTTCCATTCATGAATTCCATTCATTGACTTTATTCAATTATATCTTGCCTTCTTAATAATGTCACTTTGTTTCAAATGGAATTATTTTCTTTTTGAGAGGGTGGTATCCCTTAAGACTTCCTGTGTTAAAAATAGTGAAAAATACTGGTTAATTAAAAACTCACCTCTGGTGTTTCCACAAGTAACTGGGATACTTTTGGCAGGCAATATAACGTGATCACACTGGGTTATACTGCAGCAAGCAGTTTTATATACGGCACCATCAGGCCTCAGATGACTTAAGACAAGATGACTTTGATAACTCATTTCATGTCTCACCTCTTAGCGACACACATTTTTGAAATTTTGCAATCAAAATAGACTTTAAGAGGCACATTTGGTGCGCCCAGTACAAATGTAGATTTAAACAGAGAACACCATAGAATCTTCTGGCTTTCCCAGTATTTACCTCGGTGGAAAACAAAGCCAACTGGGCTCAATAATAGCAAACTATTCAGTTCCAATTGCTGTAGTGTTGATAATGGCACAAGAAAAATTCATTCAAATTCTGAACCTAGGTAATATACTATGTTTTATCATTTCAATAATGTATTTCCATAAATCGTGCTCAAATTATGACCGCATCTCATAAAACAGGAGTTGCGGTGTAATGGGTTGGGTAGGTATGAAGTCAGGCATGCTCACCTCTGCTCACCTTTGTCTCAATCAGTGTAAAAGGTTCCCTGTCTCAGGATGCATCTTGGAAACTGGAAAAACACCACGAATACATGGTGGAACTATGAAATGCAATGTATATTTCAAGTATTTTGGTATTTTTAAATCAGCAATTTTTATTGAAAAAGATGAAAAACTAAAAGAAAAAATAAATGACAACTATGAAACTGGCAGGGCTCTGCATTACTCTGGTTTTACTTATACCTTACATCTGGCCTTTCATACACAAAGATCTAGATATAATTATTATTTAAATTCAACTGCATGTCTTAGCTCCTCAATAAGATCAGGCTATTGCAACGGGGAGGAAGGAGGGCTATTTATAAGGTTGAGTGCAGACTATTAATTTTTTTGAATGTTGAATCATGATGCGGTTTCCCAAACCTGTTAGATAAGAATCACCTGGGAGGCTTGTTAAACATGTTGATTACCTAACCCTCTCTTTTCCCCTAGAGATTCTGATGCAGTATACTTGAGGTGGGGCCAACGATTTAAAACACAAAAAAACACTTTGCAGTTTATTTTTATCTTCAGAAAAGTATGGAAAACTTTGCCCTCAAAAATGGATTTCACACATTTTTTTTATTGCAACCCACAGAGGGGGAAAATACATTTTGTACCTGACCCAGTCCCATGCGTACATACACGTGTATAACGTAAACGTTTCTCAAAACAATATTTAAGATTATATGAAGTGTACCTGACTATTTTCTTTAAAATAATGGTGGTTGTCCTCTGCTTTCATGGGTCACGATCAGCAGCTTTAAAAACATACTCTATAGGACCTAGCACAGCTCCTGGCTCAATAAACACCAATAAATTCTGACAGAGGAGTCTGGCACATTAAAAAAAGGGGGGGGGGGGGGTGGCTTCAGGTAAAGGTTTGAGAGATATGGATACATATGAAGTGCACAATTATTATTTGATTAAAAAGTTCACTGAATAGAAGAAAAACAAGAGAATAAGAGAAACCATGAGGTTATCCTGTGGGGTTTTTGTTTTTCTTACTGTGCTGTACACAATTGTTGGCCTTCCAATTGAAAAGGAAGATAGAGGGGCATCTGGGTGGCTCAGTCGGTTGAGTGTCTGACTTTGGCTCAGGTCACGACCTCACGGTTGGTGGGTTCGAGCCCCGCGTCGGGCTCTGTACTGACAGCTCAGAGCCTGGAACCTGCTTTGTATTCTGTGTCTCCCTCTCTCTGTGCTCTCCTCCACTCACTCTCTTTCTCTCTCAAAAATAAACATTAAAAAATTAAAAAAGAAAAGGAAGATAGAAAGTGTGGAAATAATTCAAGTTGGAGCTTCATATAAGAGTAATCATTTGGAAAGTGAGATATATCTAGAAAGGTACAAGGGATAGGAAATTTTTAAAAATTTTAAGCTTTATTTATTTTTGAGAGAGAGACAGAGAGAGAGAGGGAATGTGAGTGGGGGAGAAACAGAGAGAGACACAGAACCCGAAGCAGGCTCCAGGCTCTGAGCCGTTAGCACAGAGCCCGATGTGGGGCACAAACCCATGAACTGTGAGATCATGACCTGAGCCGAAGTTGGATACTTAACTGACTGAGCCACCCAGGCGCCCCGGGATAGGAAATTTTATAACTAAATACACAGGGTTACAGAATGAGTTAAAAGTATACTTAAACAGAAAGAAAAAAAATGTACTTAACCAAAGAAGGGAAAACTTAGGATATTAGTACCATAAGGGATTTTGGAGTTGTCTAGCCCAAATTTCTCATTTCTTCAGGTGAGTTCTAAAGTGATTTTCTCAAGGTCATGGTTAATTAACATTAAAGTCAAAATTCGGAAGACTGTCATCCTGCCTCCTATGAGCAAGCTTTTTCTTCCCCCCTCAGAGGACAAAGCCTCTCTAGTTGTTCTGCATTTTTCCTAGTTCAGGGCACAAGGAACTCCGTGTAAAATGAGGTAAGGAAAGATTTAAGATAGGAAACAAGGAGTTTTCTGAATCTGAAAATTTTAATTACTCTCACTACCCAAGTAATTCAATAGGAAATTCATCGGCACAAGGAGATGTGCTGTGTGTCTTCAATGATAAATTGGAATAGGATATAAGACCAGTCAAAGGGCTTGTAATGTGGACATACTGGCATCAGAAGAAAAACAGCCTGATCTTTTGAGATTTGAGGGAAAAAAAACCCTCATATACTGGCAGCCCTCTGAGAGATGGGCTTACGGCACAGGTAGGTCACCTCTGTCCCCTGTAGCAGATGCTGCTGGAAGCCATGAAGCCTTCCCAGCTTTCAGCTGCACTGAGGTGCATCCTGCCCAGGGAGCCACTGCCTCAGTCCTGCACTATCTCCCCAGTGTTTGGCGTTCTCTGGAAAGGTCTTCTCTCAACCTTGGATTATTCATACCTAGAAAGATGGCGTTTCTGGAGACACTTGGAGAAACTTCCATCACCAGTTCATGCCTGAGAATGCCTTAACTGTAAACATAGACATAATTCTGTACCTTGAAACCTACATTCAGAAACAGGATAAAATCTTATCTATCAGGGATGATGTAAAGTGGTTTTGGAGTTGATGATCTTGCCAATTTTAAAGTTCCTTATGCTACCTATGATTTTGTGATTTTTAGTTATGCCATTAAAAAAACACCCTGACCTACTATATATAATTACCCCTTCTAAACCATAGGGCACTTTTGCGAATGAAATTTTATCATCACCCCATCCTTCCATGACTCTGGGGACAGATTACAAATCCTCAATGTGGTCACAGAACCCTAAATGACCAGGCTGCTGCTTACTTGCCAGGTTCCTTTTGTGCCTCTCTCCTTCCTTCATTCTGAGCTTCATGCACTCTGGCCCTCCCCGCAAAGCCACATTTCTTTCCGTCTCTAAGCCCTCAGCCTGATGCTTCCACCTAAACATGATTTTCTCAGAGGAGTCTTTTTTGATTAGAGTTGGTCAGATCCACCATCTATATTGTAATTTTAGGATGGCAAACTCTCCTGGGAGACAACTCTCATACCTATAAATAATTTTTTGTGAAATTAGCGTGTTCATTTCTGGTACCTTGACTACAGCCCCTGTGAACATGGAAAGCATTTGGTCTGTTGGCATGTTATCAGCATCTCTCCGTGAATATTTTTGAATAAATGTATGAATGAAATTTAGTTCCCAGGAAAAAAGTAAACATTTGCTTTACAAAAAGACTGTTTCACATTTGACTGAATAAAACTCATTGTATGCGAGTTTCCAGGAATACTTCCATTGCATAAACGTATCGTCACGTACAGATTGACTAAACTTCTAGAAAAGGCTACAACCTCACTGAACACCATCACCACCACAGAAGGACAATCATTGGGATGTTCCTCTAGTGATCTTCACACACTGCTATGTCTCAGTGAGTTGTACTAGATAAAATTTTAGTCAAATGCCCCAGAGCTTGTTTAGCTTTTCTGCTCTTAGAAAATTTTGTCCCAAAGTGACACTAGGCTCACATCTTGTTCAGAGAAAGTAAGCATCATAGCTTGTATGGTTCTGACACGACCAAAATGAAGAAAGCCATGAGGAAATGAGATGAGCTAGGCTGTAATATTGCATTTTCATCTGGAAGCATCTTATTTGAACAAAGTCCTTTAAGACATCTGTAAAATACATTCTGGTCAGAAATGGAAGTCAAGAGATGACTGTTTATCTCCAACAAAGGTGGTTAGAGGCTTACTTATCTATTTAAAAAACTGTCCATTTTAAAAAATGGAAAAAATTTAAATTACCAGTAGCTCTATGATCCATTTTAATCCATTTTTCTTAGATGAAAGGTTTTGATTGGATGGCATGTGATAAATTACTAAATTGGAAACTTACTGTTGATACTTTTTTTTATAGTTAGCTAAAAATTACTTAATCATGTAAATATCTCTCAGAACTCAACCATGAGTTTCATTAAGATTTTTGGACGTACTTAACACTTTGTTAAATACAAATAACTTTGTTTGCCAAACCTTATAAAATGATGAGGCAGCAAGGATAATATTACTTATGTCCTTTGGGTGATAAGGGGACATTTTCATAAAACGCCTTCTTTCATAGCTTCCCCACCAGCCTTTGGAGTCCGGCCTAACTAAAAAGAAATCCAGCTTTTACCTTCCAAACCAAGTGGGTTTATCTAACACAACTGATAAAAACGAGTCTGGGTTAAAATCAACAAGATGAGATTCAGTGCTGGTAAACGTAATGTTTGCATAAATTTTCATAAAGGATTTTTTTTTTGCAATTGCAAACTGTATCATATATAGAGGATATTTTAAATGCACGGTTTAAGGAATAACAATAAAATGAACCCCTGTGCACCCATCAAGTCTAAGAAATAAAATATTACTAATACTTTAGAAATGCCCCCATGCCCTCCCCAATTGAATCCTCCCCCTTCTTTTGAGATCATCCGTCCTTTGATTATGTTTCTTCTATTTGTATCCTTCAAAAAATGTGTTTGGTTTTTAAAAATTGAGTCCTAACCACAAGTCTTACTGTGCAAAGAAAAGGCCAACTTGTCAGAAAAAGTTTACAGGAACTATCTTGGGGTGTAAACTGGCTTCAGCCTCCCTATGATGTTTACAAAAACCACCACAGGAGTAATCGGCAGACAAGTAACCCTGAATGAGTCCTGGGAACCTTAAGGCTTACCTCCATGAGGAAGTCTGGTGGGGCTAAGTGTGGGCAGGAACTGGACAGCCAGCACGAATAGCTGGGGAAGTAGGTGTCCCTATGCTTTCTGTTTTTAAGTTCAACGTGGCCAACTCCCAAATCTCAGCACCAGAACAAGTGAGAACGGTGGTGGAAGGGAGGATGAATGAATGTTCTTAGCTGAACCGGGAGGCTGTGCAGGGAGGGGAGAGCACAACAGGCCTGCCACCCTGCCATTCTGTCATCAGGGTAAAGGAGGAAGCAGTGGCGATGAGCTCTTAGTGCTGAAAAACTTCAGTGTGTCTGTCTCTTGTGCCCCACAACTCCAATCTGGAACTATCCTCCATTCCTGACGCCCAGCTGTCACCCTCCTGCAGGGCTCCCTTTGGCTCTCATCTGCACTTGATGGCCTGCTTCCCATCCACCACATTTTCCTCTTTCTAGGGGAGTTCTCTTGCTGGGTAGAACACATCCCACCTGAAGAGATGTGGAGGAAAACCTCCGAGACCTTGCAAGTCTGGAAACTCTTGACTGTATCTTCACAAAGAATTGAAGGTATGGCAGGGTATAGGATTCTAAGTTTGAGGTAATTTTACTTCAGAATTTTGAAGGTTTTGCTTCATTGTCTCTTCATGTCTAGCATGACTACTAAGAAGTCTGAAGCCATTCTATCTTGTTTTATGTGCCTTCATGTTTTTTCCCCTGGACACTGGCAGAATCATCTCCTTGTCCTGGATATTCTGAATTTCATGATGCACACTGCTGTGAAGTTATCTTCATCCACTGTTCACACAGTGAGTCCTTTCAATCTGGGAACAGTTACCTTCAGTTTAGGGAATTAAAAAATATTTCATTGAAAATCTCGTCCCCTTATTTGTCCTCTCCTCTGGGATTCCAATACATAGGTGTAGTCTACTGAAGCAGGTTCTCTAGTGTATCTACTCTTCTTACCTTTGCTCTTATAGTCCTTTGCTGTCTTTTTGCCCTACTTTGTGAAACATTTCCTCAACTTTTATTTCTGCTACCAGCTTTCCATTCCAAGAGCTTTTTTCTGAATGTTCCTCCCCTCTTCTTAAGGCATTTTCAATTTCACTCTTTGGATGTGCTGATTTTCTTATCTGAGAAGAGGGTTGGGTTTTTACATTTTCTTCTCTCTGCAAGTCTGTTTTATTCAAGTTGCTTTCCAGGGAAGATGCTTCTTTTCTTCTAGATCATCCATGATACAGGTTTCTTCAGAGGTCTTTTCTCTCTTTTTGTTGACATGGTTCTGAGTTGATTAGATGCTCAGAGGAAGACAGAGGAGCATGCCCACTCTGGCCTTCCCGGTATGGTGATCTAGATGGCCTCTTTGTTGGAAAAACTCCCATATCACACATATGGATTTTTTGTTTCTCTTGGAATGTTCAGATTGCCCAGAAAGGAGTCCTTTAGGCTCTGCCTGGAAAGGAAAGGCTCACAGGCCAGCATTCTAGAAGGTCAGTGCAGAAGATGACGTGGAGTAAGATCATGGAGAATTTAGAATTCTAAGAGTCACTGAGTTTCCTTTTTGATGCACTCTCAAATGTGCCCCTCTTCCAAAAGATTAAACCAAACTTTCTTGGTCCATGGGATCCTAAGTGTCTCAGTAATAGTTGTTTTTTTGTTTTTTGTTTTTTTTTTATGATGCTGCTAAGCCAAAATATATACCTTCATTTGTTATGTAGTTATTTTGAAAGAATATAGTAAGTACTTAGGTCTTAACAAGTTAGTTACTATTAGAAAAAACACATATAAGTTGAAAGAAAAATATTATTTTATTCTTAAATAACCACAATTACTAACTAATGAATGCATGCATCTGTTGGGTACTGCAGAACTCTTGAGATCAGATGGGACACAGCCAGCCTCATTTCATGTTCCACATTGATTTTCATGTGGCACTTACTTGTTTAGCACATGTACACATCAAAAACGCAGTTTCACATAGATATGATGTCATAGAAAAGAATGTGGAGTGACCTCATGTTGAAACCCTGAACTGTTTCAAGCTAATAGCGTGTCTATCAAATGCTGAGTATCATTGTACTTGCATTAAAATTTTCAAACATTACAGTACCTCTGTCAATCTGTGTGGTGCCCCAGGGCACCTCGTCACACAGTTTGAGAATCACAGGTTTCACACAATCCACTTTTGTTTAAACTTTGTTTAACCTTTAAGCTCTTAACTATGTATAATCTACTGGGATCTCAAACATCTTTACCATTGCTGTCCTACAACTCAGCACCTTAGTACACCTAACAAATATAATTAACTTCACATTGTGAATCACAGAATCAAAACATGGATTCTATTATAGAAGATCTAAGATGATGGGTGGCATTTGGTTAGCAGAGATTTATACTGAAAGTACAAGGCATCATATTTTTATAAGTGTAACTTCCCAGCCAGCAAAACACGGGATTTTTAATTTCGCATACCACCAGACAATGCTATAGAAGTAACTCAATACAGTTTGTGGCTACGTCCAGACAGCTGAGTAAGGGCCTGAGTATTAACAGCTGTCAAATGAGTGTTCTGTGCCCTCCACACCACCTCCACCCCAGACTAGTCTTTGAAGGATTCAATCAGTATAAAGTCAGAATGTCAAGGAAAGAGGCCAGAGCAGGTAATATGACAAACGGATGTTGGTCTTAAGTAAGCTGACTAGCTATTAATTCACAAAACAGTCTGAAAAGATTTGTGATGCAAGCCGACTTCTGTCTAGACAGAGAAGGGAGTGTAAAACACATTAGACAGATACAACACAGTAGTGACAAGAAAAACCTGTTTCAGTCTCTCAAATGCATTAGGAGAGAATCTGGTGGTTCCTTTTTTTTATCTGAATATCTAATCCCTAATGGGGCTATATCTAGGTACTAGTGAATTTCATTTCTAGAGCTCTAACACATGATTTTAAAAGGGAAGAAGCATAAAGAGATAAAACGAATGAAGCAGGGAAAAGCAGAGAGGAAAAGAGATTGAGCACCAACTAGGGAGGAGAGAGCAAGAGTGAATGTGTCAGAGAACTGGAGAGTAGGAAGAGAGGGTAATAAAACCCAAATGCTCAGATATGTTCCTGAATTTCAAAGACTATTTATGTTTTAGCATTCGGAAAACATCACTGGCCTAGTCCTATAAAATTTATCTCTTTCCTCAGATGTACTGTAGTCATGTCTGTTTTTCTGCTTTCCATTTAAACAGTGGCTAAAAAACGGCGATCAGGGAAGTCAGTTCCTGCATCCACTTTATACAGTTGAATAGTTCAGTGGCCTAATGGATAGCCAATCAGGTCATTTAAGGAAAGTAAGCAGTTCAAAATATCTTTTGGGTTTTTTTCCCCCAACAATGTCGATGGTCAACTTTAAGCTCAGGGTAAGGAAAACAATTGGCTACTAGTAAAAGAATCAGAATCATAGTTTTGTCAGGCATGCCAAAATACTGTTTAAGTAGAAATTATATTTTAACATTTGCTTATTCTGAAGTTCTCATAGCAGCAGCTCACAGAAGCAGTCCACCTGAATTCATTTGTTTAAAGGTTTTTTTTTTGTTTAAAAAATATGATCATGAATTTTATTTGACACTACATGCCTATTGTAGATTCCCTGATGGAGAGCATTTTAATGCTCTGGCATAAAAGAGAAATGAGCAATTCTAGTAATGTAATAAATATAATTGTGGAGAAATTATCGGTTCAGGGAAAACTAGCTGTGTGTGTGTGTGTGTGTGTGTGTGTGTGTGTGTGTGTGTGTGTTTTAATGTTTATTTTGAGAGAGAGAAGGGGGTAAGGGCAGAGACAGCAGGGGAAGGGCAGGGAGAAAAAGAGAATCCCAAGCAGGCTCCAGGTGGTCAGCACAGAGCCAGATGCAGGGCTTGAACTCATGAACCTTGAGATCATGACCTGAACCAAAATCAAGAGTCAGACACTTAACCAAACGAGCCACCAACGCCACACGGGTTTTGTTTTTAATAGCTGCTGACTGTATACAAGTTTTTTTTCTTTTATATTATTTTTTTAATGTTTATTTACTTTCGAGAGAGAGAGAGAGAGAGAAAGAATGAACGAAAGAACAAATAAGCAAGAGAGGGGAAGAGAGAGAGGGAGTCACAGACTCCGAAGCAGGCTTGAAGCTCTGAGCTGTCAGCCCAAAGGCCAATGCAGGGCTCGAACCCACGGACCACGAGATCATGACCTGAACCGAAGTTGGATGCTTAACCAACGGAGCCATCCAGACACCCTTTTTTTCTTATATTGACAGATTTCGTTGACATATTTCTGTACCAAGATATATTTGTTCTCAGCAAATTCTATTATTGTGCTTAGAATGGAAGAGTCCATTTTTTCTTTCTTTCTTTCTTTCTTTCTTTCTTTCTCTCTGTCTCTCTCTTTCTTTCTCTTTCTTTCTGAGAGAGAGAGAGGGACATTGTGAGAAGGGGAGGGGGAGAGGGAGAGGGAGAGGGAGACAGACAGTCTTAAGCAGGCTCAATCTCACGACTCTGGGATCATGACCTGAGCCAAAATCAAGAGTTGGACACTCAACAACTGCACCACCCAGGCACCCCTGTTTTCTTAAATGCTTCCAGATCTAACTAAAGGGGGAAAAATAAGAAAATTCAGTGAACATGAAAGGAGAAACTTATATTGCTAGGATATGCAGTTTAAAAGGAAGTTCCCCTCATTATCTTGCTCTTTTCTTCATGATTTTGCCATGTTAAAAAGGCACCGATGTATGTCTAGAGGTCATTTTATCCACTAAGCTGAGAACTAATTTTATTAAATAATCATGATCAAATCATGATTGTGCTAGAAGCAAAACAGAAAATCATAATTGAAAAAGTTTGTAGTTTGAGGGATAAAAGGGAGGAGGATGGAAAAGGGGGGGGTGGTAGCAGACATTTCTGTTCTCCCTCCACACCCAAATTTATTCCTTCTTAGCCAATATATTGAGTATTTTCAATTTCCAAATACATATATACTCAGAAACTAAACTATGCAGCTTCTTTTTTTTTTTTTTTCAACGTTTATTTATTTTTGGGACAGAGAGAGACAGAGCATGAACGGGGGACGGGCAAAGAGAGAGAGGGAGACACAGAATCGGAAACAGGCTCCAGGCTCCGAGCCATCAGCCCAGAGCCCGACGCGGGGCTCGAACTCCCGGACCGCGAGATCGTGACCTGGCTGAAGTCGGACGCTTAACCGACTGCGCCACCCAGGCGCCCCTAAACTATGCAGCTTCTAACCAGTGTTGTGAGTTTTCAGATGATGGTTAGTTTATGAATTTCCAACACAGATCATGGAAGATATTTCATAAATCATCATCACCTCTGTAGGTAACGACAAGGGATAACAACATGATGAAAAAGAATTGCATGAATTTGCACAAAATCCACAACACAACATCAAAAGCAGTAATCCGTTCCAGTAATGATGCTTTTAGAATTTGTGGCTCAAAACTTCAGTTTTATTTGCACATAAAGTATCGTAAGATATAAACTGCCCGTGACTTTTTCACGTCAACGTTTTTTGTAGATAAAGAGGTATCTGGCTCCTACTTTTATATCTATCAATAAGTCTATTTAAAATAGTAAACACAAGTGTGCCCTAACATCTTAGCTCATGCAGCAGATGGAGTCTCAGAAGTTCCATGTATCAGGGAACCAGCAAGATGCAATTTTTTAATTTGTAATTTTTTAGTATTTATTTTGAGAGAGACAGAGACAGAGTGTGAGCAGGGGAGGGGTGGAGAGAGAGGGAGACACAGAGTCTGAAGCAGGCTCCAGGCTCTGAGCTGTCAGCACAGAGCCCAACATGGGGCCTACGAACAGCAAGATCATGACCTGAGCCGAAGTCGGACGCTTACCAAACTGAGCCACCCAGGTGCCCCAAGATGCAATTTTATATAAAGACCTATCACAGAATATGAAGTTGTCTATTTCTATGTTTTGGAAAGTGACTACAGTATTTGGTGTGGTGACTGACACATTAAGTGGGGCAACATCTCTGGTTGTAATCATGACAAGAAGGCACTAGATCAATTCCAATTGTTCCTTAAGGATGCTACTCAGTACCCTTTAACCTTTGGATCCTAAAAGGATCACATCCTACTTTTAATGGCCCAATGCTCGGATGTGAGAGGTCCGGGACTAACCATAGTAACCTGACCTGCAGTAGCCCACTGAGAACTTTCAAGTTGTCAAAGAAGGGACAGAGCAAAGCCATGGCTCCTAAGGGACATGATGGCAGAAGCTGCTCAAAGCTGGAGAAAAGCACAAATCAGCTTTTCAACCTTTGGCAAGGAGTTAAGGAAAACTGTAATTTTGCCAAAGGGAGAAACACAAAAGAAAGTACTCTTGAGGTGGGCGTCCTGTAAAATACACAGAGAAACATTATTGTTTCTTTTTCAAATGTTGTTTTAGTTCATGAGGAGTCATAAATATCCACGAAGTCTGAAGCAGAAGAGTTGGATCTGGCGCTTCCGGATAACATAGCACTCTGATGAGGTCAAATGACCCGGTAATTAAGAGAGATCCTAGGGCAAGATGACTTTCTTCATGCTGGGAGAACTGTACAAGTTTATGGCTCAGGCTACATAAATGAGAAATACCGGTGGTCAGTTTTGCTTACATCTCTGGGCTGCTCTCATGTGAGATGCATTTCTAAGCTGGAGGGTCGAGCTGTTCCTGGGCTTTGGTTAGCGAAAGTATGTAGCAGATGGTTCTTTTCTACTGGAATTTTAGGACGATTTTTTTTATTAACTTGCTTTGCTTTCTGAATATAAAAGACTATATTTAAAAAAGCCTTAAACCACTGAGCTTGACCTTCTTGTCTGAATGGAACTTAATGTTTTACTAATAAAGAAGTTGATGTAAAATGCAGTGGACACACCCCATGATAAAGAAGATATTGTCTTTAAGGGGGTTTCGTATTTCCAGCGAACTGCAAAAACATGGTTCTGCTTATGGCTTTAAAACTGAGACAAAGAACTATTGAAACCCCAAAGATACGTTACCAACGAACAAAAAGAAAAAGCTTCTTACCAGGTTCAGCTGTAGATCTAGGTTCTGTTTGCCACATGAGGAAAAAATAAATCAAAACAGAGTATTAGAATGGGATTCCATTAATAATAAATCCACCTATCTTTTCTCTGTCTAGGACATGTCTACAGAATATAGGGAACTCCACAGTACAAAAGAGTAAAGTGATAGATCAATTTATATTTCTAGAAATACAGAAACCCAAATTCCACCAGTAACAAACAGCTTATACTAGGAAGTTTTATAAACCACAATCCATAGAGGGGCTTATAGGAGGCTTATACTCCTCCTCAAATTATTTGCCCTACTTTGAGTTCACAAGTTGTAACATTTTCTGACGTATATACAACTTTCATTAGACCTTCAAAGGGTTACACAAGTGACCACCACTGCTTAAATACACTGGACCCCACATATTTGCAGGTTATCTGGTCTTACTACTCTCCCAAAAATAGAAACCAATTCATCCAAATGACTAAACCCTTCTTGGTTTTTTGGAAGCTTGAGGGAAGAAAATGAATGAATGTGGGAGAATGGGCACCTCTCCTTACTTTTCTGTAGAATTCTGAAGTCTGGAGAGTCTTGGATTTCACTCCCTTGTCGGAACCACTTGACCTGCAAAGGGGGCGCTCCTCGGACCCGGCACTCCAGTACCACCACCTGACCCTCTGATGCAGCTATGTTTTGCAGTTCCTAAAATTCAAGGAAAACACTCCCTGTTAGACTGGTGCACATGTCCACAATTTCACAACAGACAATAACGCTTCCAAAGCTTCCCGGAAAAAAAAAAAAAAAAGGCAAAACTTGCATCATAAGATAATTACCACTAACTCAGATAAAAAGAAACACCTTTAAACCCATTGGTTGTCAGCTTTTCATAATCTCCATATAATGACATTAGTAGGGTTTACTACTGGGCCTCTAGAAACTTCGTGTCTCTCTGCAAATTTATTGCCACTTCATATTTATGGAATTTTATGGTAATGCCTGTTACCTTTATCTACATTTAAGAGTCAGCTGGTGGAATGCAAACTTCCCCAAACCATTATATTTCATATGAACGTAGATTCCTGGGAAAACCAGACAGGAAGGAAAAAAAAGGCATACGTTTGTTTTCACATGCTCCAACTGTCCATGTACTCCCCCCCCCCCCACCCCCCAACACACCTTTGCCAATGGGTTTCCTACGTCAGGTTTATTAACATGGTTTATTAATACAAGGGGCTTGGGGATTTTCTCATTTTAAAGTTCTGAGTAAAACAATAAAACCCATAGTACATCTCCCTTCATGACCTTCATTTCCTCTTCCTTTGCAATTACCCTCGCTGCCCCGGACCCCACTCCAATTCCAGACCAGTACATTTTTACAGTCCGACGGATTAGAAGTTAATTTGGTTTCACAGATGCAAGGAGGTAAAAGCTTTTATACTTGTTATTAAATATCAAAAGATGCCCAGTCTTCTTCCATAGGTTCTCTACCTTCTTTCTCCAGGAGGACCTAGCAATGGCTTAAACTTAACTTTTGACTTTTTAACTAAACTTTTTGACTTTTTAAACTTCTGACTTCACAGCATGAGATCTTACATAGGTCATATAGAAGTCTTAAAATAATTCAAATATGACAAAGCAATTCACCTGTACATCAACCAAAAGCAAACAAACTTACATCAAGAAGTTGTGTGGTCTTTTCGGTTTATTATTTATTTAAGATTATCTGAAGGGATGACAAATGGCCTGTTGGGAAAAACAAGTGTTGTGGCAAATGGCCTTCGGTGAGTGTGTTAGAGCTCTAAGGAAATTCTCAAAGTTGATGAGGTTGACAGAGGAAGTATGAGAATCTAGTGTTAAGTCGGAGAAGGCATTTGATAATTTCGGTAGTTAACAAGAATGCCTTTTTTAAGTAAAAAGGTTAAGATTATTAACTACTTCTGACTGCATTCTTCAACCCCCCCCCCTTTTTTTTTAATGTAGGAAATCTCTGGTTTTAAATGGACTTTTTCACTTTGTGATCGGGTCCAGAGAAGAGCCAATTTAATGGACCACAGCAGGCAAAGTGCTGCTCACAGGCTCCAGGTTGTGTGGATTATTAAACACTTCCAGGCTTGTCCAGGAAATTGCTTGTGGTAGATTTCAAAGGGTACACAAATATGTTTCATATTTGACCTTTCAGGCACCAAAGGAGACTCTGATTTATTACGATTGTGTGTTTGTTCAAACTTTGGAGAGTCAGAGATAGAGAAAATGGGCAGGATGCCAAGGACCTGAAGAGTCAAAACTCCAGTTATTGCAGGATCACAATTTGATTCCACCTGGAGCAAACTTTTTTTCTGTTTTTAATTTATTTATGCTGAGAAATAGAGAGGGGGGCAGGGGTGGAGAGAGAGGCAGAGAGAATCCCAAGCAGGCTCCACACTGTCAGCACAGAGCCTGATGGGGAGCGCGAACTCCCCAACTATAGGATCATGACCTGAGCCAAAACCAAGAGTTAGATGCTTAACCAACTGAGTCACCCAGGCGCCCTGGAGCAAACATTTTTATCTTGAGAAAAGCCACAGCCAGGCAGAATGAGCCACTAGGAGAACCTGCAGGAACATGAGGAGGAGCACTGAAGGAGACTGCATTCAGAAGTTGTGCTTGGTAATCTGCACCACCCACTCAGTAAACTTTGGGACTCCTGAATGTGTTTCAGGTCCATATAAGGGTATCTCATGTCATATACCAAGCCCACCTGATATTGCAATTCCTTGAAGGGGTCCAACTATTTAGCAAGAAATGCCACATGAGGCCAGCTGCTCTCCCAGTCTCTCATGTGTCCCTACCGCCCAAAGTCCCACAGTCCATGCCAGCTCTACTGTCCCAAGCGAAGCCCGGTGGCCCACAGGCAGAAGTGCTGCTCTGCCTCTGACCAGCTGCGAAACCTGGGAATCTTTACCAGAGTAGTAGGAGGAAATAGATGGAGGCACCTCTTAAACTGGCAAAGCCCACCTGGCATTCACTGTCACCATCATGCCCCCAAAGATGCTAAGGGTGACAAAGGGAAAGCTAGTTTGAGATACAAAGGAGATCAGCAGATTTATTTTCTACACCTGCCCCTCCAAAACCAAAGCTCAGGCCCAAAAAGGACCCAGCAAAGCAGGGAGAAAAGATGCCCAAAGGGATAAAGGGGAAAGCAAATGCAAGGAAGGAAGAAAGCAATCCTACAGAGAACAGAGATGGTCTACAATCTAGACACAGAGGGTAAAAGGCACCGAAAATGCCCAGGGAGGGGTGCTCTATGCTTCCAGTCACTCCATAGTTTGTGATTCCTTTATAAAAATATATAATTCCTTTATAAAAATATAGAAGTTTGTTTTATGTTTCTTTTTACTACGCTGTGTGTTTGGCACACAGTGTGGTTCACGGTTTTCTTCTGGAGAAAGGGGATATACCACTAATATGTCACTGATTCAGGAGGAACAAGGTTTTGTGTCTAGTTTTCAAGGATTTCTCTTGGTGCCCAGGAGGAATTCCCTAACATCTCTATATGCCAGGCCCCAGTGGTGAAGCCCCATGGGGAGGGAAAGCAAAACCTCACATCTTCTTTATCTACTTAAATCAAGAGGTGCATTGACACCCTCAAAATCAGCCGTGTCTTGGGTAGCAATTCAGCAGATAACAGATTTCCTGGTGATGATCTGGTGAAGCTGTTTTCAAAAACCTCTAAAGTCACACAGAACCTGAATTATCCACACCTTGGTAACATGTGCTGTTCTAAGCAACGAAGGACAACTTCATGGACTACTAGAGTGGCACTGTTTTTGGTAAGGTTTCACACAATCTTTTTTTTTTTTTTTTTTTTTTGTAATCTATCCAGGAGGGGGTTTTTTTTTTTTTTTTTTTATTTTTTTTTTCCGTTTTTTTATTTTTGGGACAGAGAGAGACAGAGCATGAACGGGGGAGGGGCAGAGAGAGAGGGAGACACAGAATCGGAAACAGGCTCCAGGCTCTGAGCCATCAGCCCAGAGCCTGACGCGGGGCTCGAACTCACGGACCGCGAGATCGTGACCTGGCTGAAGTCGGACGCTTAACCGACTGCGCCACCCAGGCGCCCCGTATCCAGGAGGGGGCTTTCAAAGTTGTTGTCAAATATCATTTGTTGCCATGTCTTAAAGTAAATATTGTTTATGGAAAGATCTTTAATAAAGCTGGATTCAGGCTGGCTTAGAAGAAAAAAAAAATCATTCCCCCCAAGAAGACAAGCAAGATGCTCTTCTCCACTGCCTTGCATGTTTTATGGATTTGCTCTTTACATTTGTCTTTAGTTTACTGGGAGTAGATTTTTGTAAAAAGTATGAAATAGGAGTCCTATATATATATATATATATATATATATATATATATATATATATATATATATATATATATATGTAAATATATTATCTCTGCTGAGGAATTCATTCTTTACCCAGTGATCTGCAGGTTTCTGTAAATACTGGAGTGTCTTTATGGGCTCTGTTCTGATTACCTGTCAATTTGTCTAGTCTTATGCGAGTACCATACTGTCCTAACTACTATATTTTTACAAAGTCTTGACATCTCCAAGGACAAATCTCCTGCCTTCCTTGCCATCATATGATTTTCCTTCTTCAGGAGTACCCTGGCTATTTTTGGGTTTATCTTAGAGTCAAATTGCCAAGTTCTAATTCAAACAAACAAATGAAACAAGGAACCTGTTAGAATTTCAGCTAGATTCATTACATTTACAGATTAATCTGGGAGTCATGATTTCTTGACCATTTTTCCAGTCCACAGACATGGTATTTCTCTTCACTTATTTAGGCCTTTTTAGAGGTCTTTCAATAAAGGTTTATAATTTTCTCAAAACAAAACAAAGACAAAAAAAACAGAGAGAAGATATGCTACATGGAACCATTTCTGAGTTGAGCAGTTGACAAATGAAATGGAGGTCATTCAGCTTGGCAAGGCAAAACACAAACTTAGAACAAACTGAATTATTACCCATTTTTTTTATTTCTATAAAACTTGTTGTTTCTCCCAAACAATTTCAAACACAGCATTTTGTCTTTTTTCCCACCTGTCTTGGCTCTCCCACTCTATTGTAAGGTCTATCAGGTCACTGACCATGCCCACATTTTTTAGACCCTTCACAAGATTATAATCACCCAGCAATTTTTTGGTAAATACCTATTTAGCCCCAAAGGTAACCATGACAGCCTACTGATCTGTTCGTTTTCATTTTTAAAGACTGCCACATGAAGCCACATGTGAATCCATGTGAGTGGAATTTCAGGACCAAAGCAAACACAGAGAATGAGACTTGCAGATGTCAGACCTTTGTAAAAATTGGAGGAAAGGAGGCAGGAGTGGTTGCATCAGGTCGGCAGAGATACGAGGTTGGACTGTGAACCTGAAAAAGCAGAGACACAGGGATCAAATTCTGAATATATAAATTGCTGAACAGATGGGCTAAAGAAACCTTTCATTATTGGGATCACTCCACATGAATGAAACAAGGGAAAGAAAACATCGCCATATATCATTTTGCTGGTCTACTCTTACATACAGTACAGACATTGTTCTACACCCTCATTTCACATCTGTTACTCTTCTCTACTCAAAAGGATATTCAAGGTACAAGTTCCCTGGTTCCTTAGGGATCCATGAGCTTTTAAATGCTATTACCAAATGGATTTCTGTGTGTGGGGGTTTCACAGGGGTCTTTTCCAAAGTTCTCACAGACATTATATTTTATTTTTAAATACGGTCTGGATTCATTGAATTAAAAGCACAAGTTACTGGCAGTGGAGAGTAAATTATCAAACATCCCCCTACCTTATTTTTAACTTGAACTCTTTTTTGATATAAGGAATTATAGGAAGTTAAAAAGAAGGATACTGTTTTTTCTTGATATGCAAAAAATAAAGGTGCTGAAATACTTACTGAATGGAACTCATCTCTGGGGAAATAGAAGGATTCCAGAGTAGTAAATGGAAATGATTTCTCCTTCTACATTCATTTATTTTCAAGCACTTTGGGTTTATTCTGCTCTATATAAGCAATTGTTAGCTTCTTACCCCGAGATGATAGTGATCTGATATTATGTGTCTAAATATGACAAGATGTCATCAGGAATGTTGGCAGTTGTAGAGATGCTAGGATGGAAAGGGCCTATTCATTATCCTTGTAAGACTTTTCATTGGCTTGTGATTTAGGATTGGGTTTCACTTTTCACTGTCTTTTTATGTGCATAGACTATTTGAATACTTATACAGTAGTTAGTCTGTGCCAGCCGCTGTTCTAAATGTTATGTGGAGATTCACTCCCTAAATCCTCATGATAATCCTATGAGATAGATAGATGGTATTATCTTCAGTTTACAGATGAAGAAGTTAGGCATAGAGAGGTTACATCACTTAGTCAAGGTCTCTTTGAGTTAGTAAGTGGTAGAGCTGGGACTTACACCCAGGCAATCTGGCTCCAGCGTGTTAAAATTTTATGTGACTGTTGCTGATGATAATAAAGCAACAGAGTTTCTGTGAGCCCTCCAGCCTCCTGCCTATACTGTCGGAATAGATTAGATTACCTTCCATTTAGTGCTCCTGTAGAATTTAAACCACTTAAAATGTACTGTTTACATTATTATGGTTTTACATATGTAAATACATATTTTCTGCTCTTAGGCTTTTTTTAAATTTTTTTTTAACGTTAATTTATTATTGAGAGACAGAGAGACACAGAGCGTGAGCAGGGGAGGCATAGAGAGAAGGGGAGACACAGAATCAGAAGCAGGCTCCAGGCTCTGAGCTGTCTGCACAGCGCCCGATGCGGGGCTCGAACTCACCGTGAGATCATGACCTGAGCTGAAGGCGGATGCTTAACCGACTGAGCCACCCAGGTGCCCCTGCTCTTAGGCTTTTAATGTGTTCTGCAATATTCATATTTTTATATTTTTTATTTCCCCATAGGAAATAGGATTAGCATAGTCTCAATATTCATGGAGTTTTCTGAAAGATTCCTGTAGGTTTTATTTTATTTTTGCAAAAACTTAATTATTAATATCAATTTACATAATTAATAATAATTATAAACTGGGAATGAAGATGGTGACAGATATTTTTTCTCCAATGAAATGCCTAGCATGGTACTAAGCATTCATCACTTATCAATACTTAAATATCGAACACCAAAAAAACAAAAAAATCTACATATAATCACATATATTTCTATAGGTTCCACTCTGATTTAGGGATTTGAAACAAATATTTAGACCATCTTTAAGTGAGTTATACTGGCTGGTTCTTTTCAAGTTTCAAATGTCTCTTCTCTATGGTTTCTACATACCACAGATCCCAGAGTATTACTCTACAATACCTGAGTGCTCAATAGATAGAAGGCCTGGTGATGATGCTCACAGAACATAGTGATTAGTTAGGAATTAGTTTACACTTCAAGGGTGGGGGCGGGGAAGGCTTTTGTGAGTATTGTTTTTAAATATACACATCATAGCACAAAGGCAAAGTAACATACATCTAATTAAAACATTTAGAGATTCTAATTTTTTTTTTTAATTCCTGTTGTTGTATCTGCAAAGTAAGCTCACTATTACCTCAGTAGTTTGTACTGTTGTTCTTTTTTGGACATGGCAGTCTTGTAATGAAATAAAAGCACGGTAAAAATGCTTGGTTAAGCCAATAATAATAATAATAATAATAATAATTATTATTATTATTATTATTATGGCATGATTATGTTTAGCTCCTGGAAAAACTTTTGTTGGTATGTCAACTTTTCTTGCTTCTATTTTAAATGCGCTAATAAATTTGGCTAAATGGAAGAGGGCACAGTTGTGGAAGAATAATCATATAGTCATAGCTCAAAGAGAGAGCGTATTATCAGGTTATTGGCTGTTAGAGATGTTCCCAATGGGAAAGCAGATGTTGACTAACTGGTACTAGGTTTTTGATTAAACATTATTTTTAGTGCTTAAAAGGAAGAACTTTACCTACCGTTTTCTTTCCTCCCCCCGTTGTGCTCCCACTTAGGAAAATATTGCAGGGAGTGTACTAGTTGGAATCGAAGCTGTAATCATGAAGTCTGCTTCACAAAGTTTGCTAATGAGTTTGACTCCTGTGGTTTCAGGTACGAGGACTTACCTGTTGAACAGGGATGGATAATGGCTGAATCACAGCTGTGGTCACTCCTGTCTTTGGAGATGATGATCCTATTGTCAAGGAAACAGAAGTTGTTTTCTTTTGAGCTCTGGAAAATAAAAAGGCAAGTGGGTTCCATCAGAAATTTTTTTTATGTTTATTCATTTTTGAGGGAGACAGCATGAGCCAGGGAGGGGCAGAGAGAGAGGGAGACACAGAATCTGAAACAGGCTCCAGACTCTGAGCTGTCAGCACAGAGCCCGACACGAGGCTCGAAACCATGAACCGCAAGATGACGATCTGAGCCAAAGTCGGACGCTTAACCAACTGAGCCACCCAGGCGTCCCAGAACTTTTTAAAATCAGGAATTATTCTTTGAAAGATTTCCACAGAATATTTCAGTTTCTTTTTGTGTACTCAGTCCACTTCAATTGTAACTGCTTCAGAAATGGGAAACCATAACCTACAGTTAGAATGGCTATAGTCAATACATACATAGAATGGGCCTTATAGATTTTACCAAAATAAATACATGGGTAAGAGAAAAGGAGCTATATATAATTCAGCCATTATCAGAGAACCTAAAGTTTGATGTTGGAAATCCTAAGAGAAAAGAAAATGTCTGGAAAAAGTCCTAGGGTTAGGGTTCTGTATTTAGTTCATGGTTTTAGTGGTCTATTTTAAGTCTAGCAGCTCTTCATTGTCCTGGTTCCTCATTTTGTTGAGAATGTCTTGGCATTTTTGTCTCTTCTTACCCATAAAAGTTAGTGAGGTGTAGAGAAAGGTTAAGAACAGTTGGTTGGTAGGCCCAGCTTTGCTAAGAGGTTGGCTGTACAATCTCAAGCAAGTCATGTAACTTTACTATGCTTGAGATCTTTATCTGAAGTCAGAGGTGGCAGAGTATATGTGTATGTATATATATATACACATATATATACATACACATATATATATGTGTATATATATATACATACACATATATATATATGCTCCTGGATACATATAATTGT
The DNA here is from genome assembly GCF_014898765.1 of Herpailurus yagouaroundi. Lineage (NCBI taxonomy): Eukaryota > Metazoa > Chordata > Mammalia > Carnivora > Felidae > Herpailurus > Herpailurus yagouaroundi. Next base: position 21,819,622 of record NW_024412376.1, read on the forward strand.
TATGTATATACTAGCAGATCAAAGAAACTGATTAGCACAGTCTCAATATTCATGGCGTTTTCTGCAAGATTCTGGTAGGTCTGATTTTATTTTTGCAAAAAATTATTAATATCAATTTACATAATTATTATTTTGGAAAATAACCCATCTGTCTTCCTAAGAATAACTAAATTTTACCATTTTCATAAGATCTAACCAGTAATAGACTTTATCCAAATGGAAACCCATTTCTGGCTTAATTAGACATTTTCCAGTTTGTATCAATAAAGTGGTCCTCCTTTATATTTTGGTAATGATTTAACTAGTTTCCTCTCGATGTGACTGTTAGTTTTACATATTTACAACCAGTTAGTTGTCATTGAGACTAACATTGTATATGGTTTGATTTTGGCATCTCAGTGATGAAATGCAGACTTCAAAGTCTAAATTCCTAAGTTAAAAAAAATGTGTTCATGTTCAGATATTTGATCTTTGACTGACATCAGCAGACCTCTTCCTTCAAAGTACAATGCATGCTGCTTTGTACCCCAATGATTCTCGTGACATTCTTTGTTATACAGACAATTGATGGGATCATAGGCACTCACTGTGGCATGGCTCCAGGTTTTAATTTGAAAGCTAAACTTTCACTCTCAGAATCTGTCGAACTGGCACCTGAAAAAGTAGAAAATGACAAAATTAAGATTTGAGGGTATCTAGAACTGCTTCAGAGAGTACTATTTTTCATTTTTAAATAACATACAATGTCTTATTTTGAAATAGGGAATGATTCAGACCATTTTTATTTGGACTGTTTTTTCAGAAACCTACTTAAAGATCTACTATAAAAAGCTTTCTTCAAAGCAATTGTTTTGAATGCCAAATCTACTATTAGTTTCATTTCTTATCACTTTGGCCACCACAACCAAATTTCTAAGTGGCTTATAAACTATGAAATAAATGTATATGTCTGTGTAAAACATCCAAGGTTTTAAACTTTAACCCTTTCTTGGGAGATTACATTGTGTGGATTCTCAATGTCTTCATTACTCATTAATTAGGAGTTGTTTTCTGAGTCTTTGATAAATTAGAACAAAATAGTGGCTTCATTCTTGACTAAGAATGTCTCCAATTTTGGATCACACTCTCCCAAATTCATTCGCTTCTTTACTGTTTGTGAATTGAGGGTCACCTTATGTTTTTAGTCAAAATACAAAATGTACTTAACATTTTAATGCTCATGTGTTTTGTCACAAGAGATTTTAGGTGACAGATTTAAAATAAGTGTGATTAGAGGTATATTCTTGGTATTGCTTTTATGAAATGTATTTAACTTGAGTTAGAGATACTTTAATATAAAATAATACATGCTTACAGAAAAGTAACCAAAGAGAATTGTGTGACATAATACTAAAGATAGTATCTTCCTTAATGCCATTCTGCACATGCTAATGTGTATTTGTCAGAAAAACTTATTAACATACATTTATGTATATGTCTATACAAATGGAATCACACTATATGTACTCTTTGCAGTATATTTTAAATACATTTAGAATAGGGGCGCCTGGGTGGCGCAGTCGGTTAAGCGTCCGACTTCAGCCAGGTCACGATCTCGCGGTCCGGGAGTTTGAGCCCCGCGTCGGGCTCTGGGCTGATGGCTCAGAGCCTGGAGCCTGTTTCCGATTCTGTGTCTCCCTCTCTCTCTGCCCCTCCTCCGTTCATGCTCTGTCTCTGTCTGTCCCAAAAATAAATAAAAAACCTTGAAAAAAATTAAAAATAAATAAATACATTTAGAATATATGCATTAATGTAATTTCTTGGATGGCTACCCCATGCTACTTTCCATGACTGTATTTTTCTAGTCTTTTATTAATGTTTTAACAGTCATGTTTAAGTAACTCTGCTAGAATGTTTGCTGTCCATTCCTATTTATTTAATACTTAGTATAGACTTTCTTCACTTAGATCCTGCACTACCACAATAGATTCTTATCTTGTCTTCTTAGGTCAGTCTTCAAACTCTTATCATTTTTTAATGTAACATATGTTAAAAAAAAAAACTAAGATGATGAGTTTCTATTCTGTAAATTTAAAAACCTAAAACCCTGCTATTTAGTGACTCGCATGATTTCCAACCAGATTTTCTAGCTCTATCGGCCAAATTCCATGTCCTAGAACCCCAATGCAAAGAGCTGAACATACTGGCGTGCACTGTCTTCTCTGAACTCCCCATGTTCTTACTTTACTACTCAGGTCCCTTATAACATCCTATATGCTAGAAAATTGTAAGTTCTTTGAAAAATTGAGGTGGAGTTAGTTACCAATTTTTGAGTACTTACTGCTTGCCTGGCAATCTGCTTTGCACTTTATAACATTATATATATTTTTTAATGTTTATTTATTGAGAAAGACAGCACAAGCAGGGGAGGGGCAGAGAGAGAGGGAGACACAGAATCCAAAGCAGGCTCCAGGCTGTCAGCATAGAGCCTGATGCAGGGCTCGAACTCACGAGCTGTGAGATCTTTACCTGAGCCAAAGTCGCATGCCCAACTGACTGAGCCACCCAGGTGCCCCTATTATATTATTTTAAATGTTTATTTGTGAGAGATAGAGAGAGAGAGAGCATGTGATCAGAGAAGGGGCAGAGATGGAGGCGGGAATAGAGAATCTGAAGCAGGCTCTGTGCTGACAACAGAGAGCCTGATACGGGGCTCAAACTCACGAACCATGAGATTACGATCTGAGCTGTAACTGAATGCTTAACTAACTGAGCCACCCAGGTGCCCCAACATTTAATTACAATAACTCACCTAAGAGATGAACTATGTCCAATTACACATCAGAAAATTGAGGAACCAAGAGATTAAGTAATTTGCATAAGGTCACGTAACTAGAAAGCAGTGGTGAGAGGCTTTTTGAACTTGTGGTCCATGACTTCCTTCGTACCGTTATGACCTTCATGTGCCATGGAGGTCTGTAACTCCTCTGGGGGCTTATTTTCATGCCTCGCTAATGGCAGACCTACAGCTTTTTGTAGAATGAGTGAATGGAACCGTGGGAACTGCAACACTTGTCTGGGGTTGGAAAGTGAACTAAGCAACCACAGAAGAGCAGCATGCTAGGGGGCAGCAGCGGGAGGCAAGTCTAGAAACGGAAGGTGAGATGTAGAAGACAAGGCCACAGTGTTTGGACTTCATTCTAGGCACTGAGATCGGTGATGGGGAAAGTCAGTCATGCAGGATGAGCTGGGGGAGTAACAAAATGAAAGAGCAGGACAACCGGCCAACCATCACAAACAGATGACAGAGGGGCACCTGGGTGGCACAGTTGGTGGGGTTCTTGGTCTTGACTCAGGTGGTGACCTCGCAGTTTGTGAGTTCGAGCCCCTTGTGGGGCTCTGGCTGGTGGCACAGAGCCTGCTTGGGATTCTGTCTCTCCTCCTTTCTGCCCCTCCCCCGCTTGTGTGCAAGCTCTCTCAAAATTAAAAAAAAAATTTTTTTTAATAGGTGATAGAGATGGAAGGAGGAGGAGGTATGGGAAGGGAACTGGGGAAACATGAGCAAAAATCAGTAGACTCCATTACCAGAAAATCATGGGTCATCTGAGATCAATTTTACTAGAGTCGCCAGAGTTTCAAAGAGGGAGAGAGTAGCAAAAGTCCTGCAGAAGTTATCACAGATGCTCTCAAAGTGGCTAGAAACTGGGGACACCAATAGCTGTTTTTCATCTGATTTCAAACATTTATTTTTTTATTTTTTATTTTTTTTTTCAACGTTTATTTATTTTTGGGACAGAGAGAGACAGAGCATGAACGGGGGAGGAGCAGAGAGAGAGGGAGACACAGAATCGGAAACAGTCTCCAGGCTCTGAGCCATCAGCCCAGAGCCTGACGCGGGGCTCGAACTCCCGGACCGCGAGATCGTGACCTGGCTGAAGTCGGACACTTAACCGACTGTGCCACCCAGGCGCCCCTGATTTCAAACATTTAATAAATCTTAAAAATAAAATCCCCTGATTATCTACTTAGAAAGTCTTTCTTTTTTTCAAATTCCTTTTTTCCAGCTGATTTTCAGAGAAAGGTAAAGGGCCAAAAAGGTTTCAACCCCTGGAAAAGAAAACCTTTGCTAGTTTTTGCACACCTGTCCAACCCTCGTGAAATCTCAAAGTCACCTTGTGTCTCAGGTGTCAGAGCAGCTCTTGGCAGACGGTGGTGGATCAAATCTCCCTCTCTGTGCCAGCAAGTTCCCTTCCCCCCTCAAGGATTCTCCCCTCCCTCTCTCCTTCTGTCTCCTCCCTTTGGTCATCTGCTTTGCACCTGCTAGTCAGGAAAGGACATTCCTGTCTCTGGTTAACATTTTCGTATTCATCAAACCACCACTTTCAGCTTTTGATGGAAGCTCCAGTCTGACATGTTCCAGAACTTACAATTACTATCCGTCTATCTGTTCATCAGCCTAAATGCTATTTCTATATTGCTCCACACACAGAGGAAGGGAATCAAATGCCCATGATCTCTGCTTTATTCTGAAGATACAAGTGCCAGTGCAAAGGTCACAAAAATACACCTGCTATCTTGCCTTTAAAAGGTGTTCTCGGGGCGCCTGGGTGGCGCAGTCGGTTAAGCGTCCGACTTCAGCCAGGTCACGATCTCGCGGTTCGTGAGTTTGAGCCCCGCGTCGGGCTCTGTGCTGACGGCTCAGAGCCTAGAGCCTGTTTCTGATTCTGTGTCTCCCTCTCTCTCTGCCCCTCCCCCGTTCATGCTCTGTCTCTCTCTGTCCCAAAAATAAATATTGAAAAAAAAATTAAAAAAAAAAAAGTGTTCTCTTTTCACTTAAAGAACGTACCCTATTTAATACTTCCTCATAGGAAAAGACCCAGAAAATGCCCAATAAGCAAAAATTAAAGGAAAAAAATCATTTGGAATACCACCACTCAAAATACTTTGGGGTATATCCTTCAAAAGTCTTCCAAAGTCTGTCTAAAAATGCATAAACATTTTTAAAAGATGATGTTATGCATATTGCTAAGTTATTGCTCGTTCTCCCTACTCAATACATTGTGAAACACCTTTGGGATTTCTGACATCCCAATGGTGTGGGATGTGGGATTCTGACATCAGAAACCTACTTTATAATTTTCTAATGGCTGCTTTAAATACACATGGGCAGCTTTACAATAATTTTATCTCTGCACTAGGAATGGATATATTATTTCCATTTTTAAGTATTTTCCTAGAAAGGTGTGTAGAATAGCAATACATCAAAATGCCCATTTGCCTCACCCTCATGAAAACACTAGGTTTTCATTGTTTTTGTCTATTTGGCATCTTCCTTGATGAAGGGAAAAAAAAAGCCACATTTCTAGGTGGAAGCAAGCTGGAAGTAAATGATACAGCTTCAACTTCGGCAAACAGGAAGTCTTCATGAAAGCAAGGATCAACCATTTGAAAATATATATTCACATATTAAATATATATTTGAGACCTCGAGAGACTTTAGTGAAACCAGCCTCACAGAGAAACTCCTGGAGTTCAGCCCGTGTGCATATTCTGCCTTTCAAAATTTAAGGAGTGACTATACTCTGTCCCCATACGAGTTACTCATTTTCTCCCTCCCTACTCTCTCAGTTGCTATAATCACCAGTGCAGCAATAATCATTTAAGACTCAGATAAGACCAACGGAAACAATGCCAAAGATTTAAAATTTTATAAATAATGAATGACTATGAAGACATTAAAATGAGTTTTAAAGACTGTTTAATGCCATGGGTAGATGTTTGTGACAGGTTAAATTTAAAACAAGGTACAAAGGAGTGTGTAGAGTAAAATATACACATACAGGATAAAGACTGGAAAGATCGAAATATTGAGAGTAACCGTCACAGAGCAGTAGCATTACACTTGATTTTTATACCTTCCTTTTATGTGTGTTTTCAGTTTCTAAAAATAAAAATGTGCTATTTTTATAATAGTAATCATAGCTCACACTCTGTATCAAGGCACTGCTCTCAATCCTTATAGCAATCCAATTTTCTCCCAGAGGAGATGGAGGAAATGAAGCATAGAGCCACTGAAAAACTGTTCAAGGTCATGGAACTAGAAGCTAAGCTAGCCAGAAAATATTATAGAAACATTTAAAAGTAAATAATGTGAAAAATGGCCAAGGCTGTGCTTAGATTCCTTCAGCTTCTCTTAGTGTATTTTTAATTTTTTTAGGACATTTATTTATATTTGAAACAGAGACAGAGCATGAGCAGGGGAAGGGTAGATAGAGAGGGAAATGGAGAATCCGAAGCAGCCTCCGAACCAGGCTGAGCCATCAGCACAGAACCCGATATGGGATTCAAACTCACTAACTGTGAGATCATCACCTGAGCCGAAGTCGGATGCCCAGCTGACTGAGCCACCCAGGTGCCCCTTAGTGTATTTTTAAAATCCAGGAGAAGAAACCATGTACTCAGAAGGGCTTTACCCTGCTGAGATCAACAGGAGCCATTACTCATACAACATCTCAGCATGTTTCAAAATGTCCCTTAAAAGGGGCACATGTTTTACCTGATTACTCGAAGCACTGAGAACCTATAAATGTCACACAAGATCTGCCACGGTGCATTACACTTGCTCAAGTATCCCTGCCTCTTCCCCACATTCCTGCCCTCCTCTCCGTCCAACTCCTACAAGGTCAGGTTTAATTCCACTTCCTTCATCCCGCATTTCAGGACCACCATCCTATCCCGCCTCCTTTGCAGTTCCTAAAGCTGTAATGATCTGTGTAACCCATTTTATAATCAGAAGAGGGTGACAATGATGGAAACTGGAGGTGTCTGGATTTCACATGCTGACATTTACCTTTCCTATTTATATTACGAATTTAAGATTATCTCTTTGCCATCTAGTCCTGGAGGGTACCCCCCTCACCATCTAGGCCAGATGTGGGCCAGATTCCATCTCCTTTCTCCTTTTCCAAGACTTTGGTCTCATTCTTTCTTGCCCTTCTACATGATCTAGGTTTTCCCTCTTGGATTATTTGCATTAGCATAGGATACATACTCTAGTTATTCTGGTATGAAAACAAATAAGCAAAGTGAAAGAAAAAAAATCTTTTTTACCCCACAGTTCTTCCCAGATTCTGGCTCACACCTCTGCTGATGGTTGAACACAACTTCCACAACATGATCTATTATTTGTTGCTTCTCTTCGTATATTTTGTACACATTTTCTCAACTCATTCCATTTGACCATTGTGCTCTCCAGATTCCCCAAACCCCTCTTGTTAAAATCACCAACAACATCCACAGTTGCTGAACCCAGTGGTTTCCTCCTTGTCCTCATCTCATTTGGGCTCTCAAGCATCTGGAGAGCGAGCTGGCATCGTCCTGTCTCCCAAAACATGTCTTCTGCCTCCTCTTACACCACTCTGACTAGTTTCTCTTCCATCCCAGGGCCATCCTCTTGGAAGTTCAACATGTAGGAAAGATTATCCCAGGCGCAGACTGAGATTTAAGCTGTAATTTATTTTGTGTCATTCTAAAACTTGCTGCAGAAGACAGTGAAATTTAGACAGTTTCCAACCAGTACATTAAGTTTTTAGAGGTTTTGTTGAGACTCTGAAGTTCTATAAAAAAATGTCCTACCCTCAGTAGATCCTGCAAATGACTGCATGCTGACACAGTAATAGCAGTGTGGCTTAGGATATAATTCAGTAGAGATATGTCTGAGTCTAATTCAGTGCTGGAATGAGTACATATAAAAATTTCTTACTTTCGGTCATAATACGAGCGTAAGAATTTATGTGAAATTCTCTTCTATTACATGTAATTGTTCTTTGGGATGAAAATACACAAAAATCTCATTTTTTTCCCTGTGAATTATGATCCAAACTTTACAAGGCCAAGGAGCCAGTTTTCCGAAGTATCTTGTATTAGGCTTAGGAGACTAATTCCTAATGGATCTTTATTCTTGCTCTGCCCAGTTCCTTCACCCTCTCCTAACACACAGTCTGTCTGAACTCACAGATACCTGCTGGCTGGTTGGCTAAGTAAGTCCACTGTTACAGCGCACTGGGAAAAAATCCATTATCTTTGTTAAAGTCCTGGCACGGTATATAGAACCAGAGATTACTTCTCACATATTGACAACTCATCCAAATGATTTCAAAGGCAGAAGTGGACCGGCAGTTCAGGAGCTTCCATACAGAAGAGCCCAATTTTTTTTTCAATATATGAGGTTTATTGTCAAATTGGTTTCCATACAACACCCAGTGCTCATCCCAAAAGGTGCCCTCCTCAATACCCATCCCCCACCCTCCCCTCCCTCCCACCCCCCATCAGCCCTCAGTTTGTTCTCAGTTTTTAAGAGTCTCTTATGCTTTGGCTCTCTTCCACTCTAACCTTTTTTTTTTTTTTTCCCTTCCCCTCCCCCATGGGTTCCTGTTAAGTTTCTCAGGATCCACATAAGAGTGAAAACATATGGTATCTGTCTTTCTCTGTATGGCTTATTTCACTTAGCATCACACTCTCCAGTTCCATCTACGTTGCTACAAAGGGCCATATTTCATTCTTTCTCATTGCCACGTAGTACTCCATTGTGTATATAAACCACAATTTTTTTTATCCATTCATCAGTTGATGGACATTTAGGCTCAGAAGAGCCCAATTTACTGAAATAAAAATAAAGACTGTGGTGGGAATGTTTTGGGTCTACCAGAGTTAGATATCAAAACTGATTTTAGAGGTAGAGAAATATTTCCTTTCATTATATGAAAAGTAGGTTTATCTTACATATCTTCCAGTTAACCTTTTTAAGCTAATCTGTATCCCTGTAACACTGGATACATTTTTATTATATCACTTATTATAACATCACTTAGAGTCTGGTTATTTTTTTTTTTTTTTTAACGTGCCCATCTCTGCTGTTAGATTGGGAACTCCTTGATACTTGAAGAATGGCTCTTAATCATGTTTGTACCTGCATAATCTGACCACAGTAGGACATTAAATGCAGGCTGAAATGATCTGGTAGTCTATTCAACTGCATGTGATTTCACATAATACCTATAACAGCAATAAACTCTAAAATTCACCATTTTCACCATATTTTACCATATTTCACCATATTTTAGCAAAGCTAAAAGCAAATAAAGCATTTAATTTTAAGAGGCTCTATCTGAAGTTGGATTTAGAAGACAAATCTGATCATCCTTAGCAAACAGGTTTCTTATGCAAGTTTAAGTTCCCTTCATTGTATTCTAAAATACTTTACCATGTTTGCCACACAGCCCACCCATGGCTAAAACCGTTAACTTATTAAATTTTAAGTCTTTTTGTCATTCATTTAGCACTCTGAAACATGTATGACACAGTGGTTAAAAATCTGGGCCTTGGAGCAAGACTGCTTGGGTTCAAATCCCCAGGGGGCTTTGCAAGAGTCGCTTTAACCTCTCTGGGTCTCAGTTCACCATTTATAAAAAGGAGATACTGTACTAATAATATCTCATGGGCTTACAGAGAGGTTTTGATCATTATGCAGGAGTATGCACACACTTATAAATGCCATGTAAATATTATTTATTGTTCTATAAAAAGTGTTTGCTTTCATTTACAGGGCAAGGTCCCTTGAGCTCACAGATATTCAAAGACAGTGCAGAGGATCCTTTTACTGAAAGTAAAGATACACGCTTTTAGTCAGTGGTAATAGTTCCTCTAAAATTTCTTTCGTCAATTCTTGAAAGAGTTACAAATTATGATTCATATCTTGATTTTTTTCTACTTTAAATAAAGAAATTTAGTGATGTTAAACAGTTAAAAAAACAAAAAGATGAAGAGTAAGTTCATGAAGACCTCAAGGATTTTAATCTTTTTTTTTGAATTTCAACTACTATTTTCTCTTCTGATTTTTTTTTTTTTTTTTAGAGAGAGAGAGAATAAGAGGGAAAGAGAGAAAGAGACAGAGAGAGAGAGAGCCCGCACGCAAGCAGGGGAGGGTCAAAAGGACCCAGACAGAGAATCCTGAGGGAATAAGGGCTGGATCTCAGGATCTCCCTACTGTGAGATCATGACCTGAACCTAAATCAAGAGTCAGACGCTTAAGTGGCTGAGCCACCCAGACTCCCCTTAACTACTACTCTGAAAAGCAACCAATTAACAGAGTACTCACCAATTTATGGATATAGAAACAAAACATATACTGTGGGTGCTTAAAACGTTTCCAACTTAAATTATAGGTATTGATCAAAATCCAATAATAGTGTAAAACTATATACTTTCACGTCAAGCTTTCTAATTCCCCACAGGCTGAGTCTTGTCAAGAACAAAAGAAATATTCTACTTTCTGCCTACCCATTTTCTAATACAACACTGATCCTTGAAGTTTTTTCATCCTGCGATTGCAAGTTCACAATACATTTAGCTGGAATAACGGAATTTCACAAAAGAGGCAAAAATTCTAGAATTGAATACAAATGAGAACATTTAAAAATATTCAATCATTTAGCATTCCCATGAACGATTTCCCAAGTCATTTATAGTTTAACTCTATCTGGTCGATAGACACGGTTTTTCTAGATGTTCCCATTCTCTCTTCACTAGAGAAATCAAAAATGAGTTAGACACTTTACATGTTAAGTAAATTCAAGCTAACGCAGCTGAAATGTTTTCAATTAAAAGGAACAAATATTGACATTAGCTGATGTATGCCCAAGTGTCAGACTGTTCGTTATAAAATTCTCAGGAGAAATGAGGTTTGAATCACGCCGTTATGCTGTTTGCATTGGGAAAGCATGTTCACAGGGAAGCTCTACTCAAGCTATCAGACCCCAACCACCCCTTTAAATCATGCACCTCTCCTTACCTTCGATGAACACCTCGGCAGATGTTGTGTCTGAGCCGCTGGGGTTTGTAGCCAGACAGGTATAGCGGCCTGTGTCGTCCTCAAAGGCCTCTGCTATGACCAGGGTGTGGAGGTCCCCACCCTCACAGCGGATCTGAATGTCGGGAGTGTCCTGTAGCTCCTTCCCCTCACAGAACCATCTGCAGGCCAAATGGAGGTCAAAGGGCAGGAGAGAAAGAAAGGAAATGGTGATGTTTAAAACAATAAAGCAGAAGTGAAAGGCTGTAATAAGATGCTTGTTTGATTAAAAGAAAAAAAAGATCTGTGCTGATGTTACTGAGGGAAACCTTAGAGACTGTGAAATTAATGACTAGACATTGCCCATAGGTTTTCTTCGTAAAGCATCTTGTACATTTTATCAACTTCAAAATAAGGGATATCACCAAACTTGGAAAGACCATTTTAGTTACAAAATAAAAGGAACAGAAATTCAAAGCGTCTTCTTATAAAATGTTTTATCGTAGATCCCTCTTACAACTTTATGATTCTTACCTAAAGAAAAATATGAAATCTAAACATTATGCTCAAAATATCTAATGTATCAGGGGAAACTAGTCATCATGTTGAAAAATCGTAGGCAGCACTATTTTTGTTGACCCTAAGACTCCCGATCAGCTGAGCAATAGCAGATTTAATGGCTTCCACATTTCTGGTATTTACAAACCTTTCTAGCAGACCGCCTGGCCTCCACGAGGTAGAGAGATGCTGGATGTGCTGTGATTCATTCTTGCTGGTCAGCACCTTTCCTCTCCCAGACAACCAGGACCTGGGTGTAAGAGGCTGCAGGCTGCCAGACTGTTTTAGCACATGCTCTCTCTCACACACACTTGCCTTATTCCCCCAGCACCTCATACTCTCAACAGGATTTTCACAAAAAAAACATGAAGCTGCCATAAAACCTCCCCTAAATGTGATTTATTTTTAAAGAAATATGGAGGAATGTACCACTTGCAACCAAAAGCAATGAAGTCTCTGGGACAGTATTGTCCGCTTACCTCTTAATCAGCACTCAGATTTCCTCTGAGTCTCATATTCTATGAAATTCTTTGGACTTTGCATCCTTTTATAAAAATAGGGCATCAGAGACTTTTTTCTATATTGAGATAGAATATAGGTATTTATATTTAATCTGAAAATAAAACCAGTTTGCTAATACTACTCAGGGGATTAATTCCCGGAACTTAAAAATTAAATACGGGTTAGTCATAAAGGAACAGATAAGACTTTGGGAATTAGAAAACATTTACCACCACCACTCAGCCAACAGAGCATCCTCAGCAACAACACACATACTACTTCTGAGACTGTTGAGAAGGGCAGGATTTCTTGATTCTAGAGCATTTTCTCATTTCCTGTGTCTTCATACAGTCCTAGAGAACATTCCAGCCTAGAGCCAGCTTCCAGTTCATTCTATCCTGTTCTCTTTCCATAATCCCAGACCAGATCTTCACCCATGAGAACTGACTGTGGATTAAGTTGATTTCCCCATCTGCAGTAAACTATAGATTCTTTCTCTATTCTATATCAGATTATAGCTCTTCCCTACATACATCAGTCTTTCAACTTCAGACCGGTCATTGAAGCCATTCATATACCTGGCCCTGATTTTTTTTTTTTTTTATCATTTTCCTATACTAACCCTCTGCTTCTATTAAATATTTGCATGAATTTATTATTTCCTACATAGTCCTCATGTATCACTTGCTGATTTTCCTTTGCCTATCCTTTCCCTTCCTTGGGATTCTCTCCTCCCCTCTTCATTAAACCCACCTAGGAACCACTCTTCCTCATAGTCAAGCTATAGGCTCCTGTAACAGACTAAATTCTACTGAACACATGCTTGCTGGGCACCTTCCATATGAAAGGCACTACATTACATCTTACAGGTAATGCCTGGTAAACTCTGCAACTAATTGAGTTTATACTGTCAATAAGTGTCCTTATCTTCCATGGAAAAGATACAAACCAACATTCGGACGTAAAGTTAAGCATCATAAGTACAGTGGAGGTTTAAGAGAAGTAACTGCTTTGGTTAGATATGCTTCATAAGGAGACCTCTGCCTCGTACTCAAGGAGTGTGATATCTGGTCCTCTAACTCCTAACTCCTGGGTCAGCAAACCGACAGCCTGCAGCCCCCATAACCTGTTTTTGTATGGCCCATGAGCTGAGAATGTTTTTTAGATTTTTAAAATTTTTAAGAAAGAGGATAAACTACGGGGCGCCTGGGTGGCGCAGTCGGTTAAGCGTCCGACTTCAGCCAGGTCACGATCTCGCGGTCCAGGAGTTCGAGCCCCGCATCGGGCTCTGGGCTGATGGCTCAGAGCCTGGAGCCTGTTTCCGATTCTGTGTCTCCCTCTCTCTCTGCTCCTCCCCCGTTCATGCTCTGTCTCTCTCTGTCCCAAAAATAAATAAACGTTGAAAAAAAAAATTTAAAAAAAAAAAAAAAAGAAAGAGGATAAACTTGTGATATATGCAAATCATAGAATGTCCAAATGTCAGAGTCTATCAAGTTTTTTTGGGAACACTGCCATGCTCGTTCACTAACTCATGGTCTCTGGCTGCTTTTGCATTACAGTGACAGAGTTGAGTAGTTGCATCAGAGCACATGGCCCACAAATCCTAAAATATTTACTATCTGGACTTTATAGAAAAACTTTGCCAACTCCTGCTCTAATTTCTTGCTCCTCAAAGTGTGATCCTTGGACCAGCCACATCAGCATCATTTGGGAGTTTATGAGAAATGCAGAATCTTGATCCTCATCCCAAATCTACTCCCGTCAGTTCAGATCCTCCAGGAAACTCATGTGCATGCAAAGATTAAGCAGTTCTGGCCTTTTAGGTTTTGACCATGCTAACCTGCATCACTGGGTCCTGGCTTTCCCTCTAGGATGCTCATTTCTTTAATATAGCAACCGTATTTGATGGGTCTTGTACCTCTAGTCCCTTGCACAAAAATGCATGTAGAATTACGTTCTGTTTCTCCTACCTCTGTACTAAACACATTTGAACATCTTTGACAGTTGATCACATAGCACTTTGTGATAGCTTCTATACTATTTCCTCATACTGTTATTTGAGGCCTACTGTATTCGTGCTTTATTTTCCCACCTAGGAAATAGGCTTCCTCATGGCAGAAAAAAATTCTTAACTTTTTTTATTGATCCATTGTGTATTGTATACTTGATGCTTTCAAAATACTATCTGCCACTTGTTATTCTGGAATATGCTTTCCATGAAAAACCCAACAGTGAAGGATCTATGGACTACTAGATCTGGAAGATGCTATATATTCTGTCTCACTTCTTGGTGTCTGCAATTCCCATTTTCTCATTAAAGGCCCAGAAAGTCTTGCGGAAAAGAAATGTAACGCTGTCTAATCTAGTATTTACTCAACTTATTTGACCATGAGATTCTTTCTAAATTTAGCATCTACTTTGAGTATATGTTGCAGAATGCTTTCTAGCATACTTTTCCCATACAATCTGTAGTTTTTGAAAAATGAATTAAGACCAATTATAACCTGAGCAATGATGATACGTATACAGCTGAAGACACTAATCTGTAAGCACAATAAAATACTTGAAATATACTTTAAAAATGGCAGAAGGAGTAAGGCAACAAATGCATTTTCTGCAACGGTCTATTTTGTCTTCTGAGATGGTTCACCCTTGTCTTCAAAAATTGCATATGGTGACACAGTTGGTGCTTTGCTTACAAACCATTAGACTGATCTGCTTCTTGCTTTCTAAACACTAATGCTATTTGTTCTCCAGCTCCATGAATAAAACTTAAAAAGCATCTGATTGTAAAATACAGAAGACCTAGTGCAGAGAAAAGATGAAATTTGTCCCATTTCAGCATTAAGTACAATAATGAATGTGAGTCATTTATATTGCTTTGACACTCAGGAAAGTCAGATTGTTACTGATATTAAGTACCTGTCAAGTGACCAGTTCTATGTCATTAAAATGTGGTTAAGATAGGGTGTGACTCAAGGGGGGGGGGGAACTGCAAATATTTAGATGGCAGACTCCCTGTAGCAACAAGAAGAGCAGCGTGGTTCCTGGCCAATATTTAGATAAATGTGTTTAATTTATGATTGGAACCATTTGCACGCTGGAGCCAGCAAGGGCCTAGCAGAGGCTCAACTGTGACTTTAGGGAAGTTAGCTAGCCTTCCTGGTTCAGGTTCCTCATATGTATGAGAACATGAGACTTTATAGCTGTAAAATTTCATGATTCTAAGGTTCTTGGTGAAATGGGAGGGTTTTATATTTAGGACTACATTTGAAGTCTTTCCAGAAGTGATACAGAAAATTCTTTGATGAAAGGTCCAAGTAATTAAATATACTAAATATAATAGCACTTCTAAGATTATATACCCACATTGGGTCCTTAAATGTGTCAAGGGACTTAGCACCTTGTCTTTATCACTACTGTGGTACTTGACTTCCAACATTCTATTGAAATCTGTTCTTCATGTGCCTCTCTATCCTACTAGAATACAACTTTTCCCAGGGTAGAGGCCTGGCCTTTTTAACTTATAAGCATACTATATGTTCCAGCACAATGTTTGGTATATGGAATGTATTAATCATACCTTTTTATTTTCTGTAATTCTGAGGCTTTGACCTCTGGGCCTTGCTGATCCCAGAAAGACCAGCCCTCCCAGAGCTAGCCCATTCTTCACAACGGTAAATGACTCCTCTGGGTGCACATTCCATATGAAAGCTAATCCTTCTAGAGCCACATTCCTACCACCCCTTCTATTGGGCTCTCACACTCAGGGACACAATTGCCCTGCTCTAATCACCCCAGGGCCAGAGAGCAAAACACTAGGAGCAGCCCCTATGCCCAGGAGTTCCCTGTGATTATTCAAACTAGCCAATCTTAAATCTGCTTACCCTGCTTCACCTGTTCCTACCTGCAGAAAATCCATAAAAGCTCTTACCCATGCTTCCCTCTCCTAGGGAGTACCTGGTGATTGCCCTGTGTTCCCCCATGGTGTAGCTCCTTAATCTTGGGAACTATGAAAAACTATCTTTCAATGGCAGTCCTGTCCTAGTCTATTGGCCTTACCATACCTGATATAAAATGCAGGTTTTCTTATTATTCTTTTAAATGTTTATTTTTCAGGGCCAGGGGGAGGGGGCAGAGAGAGAAGAGACACAGAATCTGAAACCGCTCCAGGCTCTGAGCTGTCAGCACAGAGCCAAACGCAGGGCTCAAACCCGGGAATGGCAAGACCATGACCTAGGCTGACGCTGGATGCTTAATCAACTGAGCCACCCAGACACCTCATAAAACCTACATTTTTTTTAAAGTTTATTTATTTTTGACAGAGAGAGACAGAGACAGAGAGACAGAGACATAGAGACAGAGCATGAGTGGGGGAGGGGCAGAGAGAGGGAGACACAATCTGAGGCAGGCTCCAGGCTCTGAGCTGTCAGCACAGAGCCCGATGCAGGGCTCGAACTCACAAACTGTGAGATCATAACCTGAACTGAAGTTGGATGCTCAACCGACTGAGCCACCCAGGCACCCCAAAACCTACATTTTAAAGCACTGAACTGATCAAAGAATTAGATTACACATGAAGAAAGGATTGAACCAATAGCTGAAATACCACCTATTACAGTTTTTGCCTTAAGGCATATAGAGAGAGATGTCTATCTACCCTCACTTGCTCATACCGAAGTACATCTTAAAAATACAAAATTAAACTCAAAATCATCTACTTCAAAACAGGAAATCAGCATTGTCTGATTCTTTATGTAATAGACAAAATACAAATCACTTTCCTGCCTAACCTAAGAGAATCCTGGAGATTTAAAGTACTGGTGCAACAAAGGAGATGGATGAGATGTACTCACGGCATGTTTGTTTTGCTAAGTTTCTTGAAGGTCATACTTCTATCAGCTTTCTGGAAAGGACTGAAGACATTCAGTATTCTTTAAAGAACAGGTAAAAGGTCTGTTGATTCAATTCTGACCTGAAATTTTTCCTATCTTACATTCTGGTTGACAGTACAATTTAGGAAAGGCAATACTGGTGTGGCAAGCCAGAAAAGAGAACAAAAACACAGGTCTGGTAAATGCGTGGAACAGGTAATGACACTGTGTTCTTTGCATACCCTGTGGCAGACATCTCTAATTGGTCGGAATATTCTTTGCTAGTGAAACTGGAGGTCTCAGAATTCTCAGCATGGCCGTTTGGGCAGGCAGGGTACAAAGCAACTGAAGTTGAAGTCTTCTGAAACAAAACACATTTGCCATACTCAATGTGGTGCCTTCTTGGAAGATACATTTTTCCCTTTCCTCCAGATCCTGGAAGCTGTTTCTGTTTTAAGAGTGGGGAGAGGGTTTGGTGGAGAGAGAACACGTGTGGAAGTGTGTAATATAGCTGGGAGAGTCTACTTAGGTAAAGTTCCACTGAAAGACACCCCTGGACTTTTTTTTTCATTCTATTCATTACACCTGGAAGTCATTTAACTAGTACGTAAAACACTGGTTAGTATACTGGAAAATCAAAATGCTAATTATCTACATTCCCATTCTGTACTTCTAATAAATTTCAACTTGAATCAGACCTTGTCCATACTTCATTTTAACTATTAAATAGTTAAAATATATAACTATTTAGGATGAGGATACAATATTTGGGAAACATGATAGTCATAAGGACTTATATAAATTCAAATCGAGAGAGTAAATATGTATATATTTAATGCCTATTTTATGCCATGCACTTGGTACATATGGCCTTATTTCCCTCAAAACCTTGTGGAGTAGTTCTCATTTTATCTTTAGATAATGGCTACTCTTATTTATGTATAGAAATTTAAAAAGGAAAGAATGTGGATAATTAAATCCGGATAATCTTCACAATTTCATTTTCTTTAATACATTTAGTTTCATCTTTCAAACTTTTTATTATAGCTATAAACAAATTTTAACAAGTTTTACAGATTCTTCCCCTCTAATCTGGTGGAGCTAAGCAACCATGTGATTGCCATGTGATGGGGAGCTAAGGCGCAAACACTGAAAATTAGTGGAGTAAATCTCTATTCAAAAGAATTAAGAGTTGCTCGTATAGGAGTAAGCCAGTTGAGACTGATTGTCAGATTCCAAGGTCATAAACAGGGCATGAAAAGAATCTTGCATTAATGGGAAATAAAATGTAAAAGGGATTAGGAGATACAGCCATATTCATTCATTCATCAATCATTTATTCATTCATCAAGGGGTTGATGGCACCTCGACTCCGATCTAGGAATTCCTCGAGGGTACCAATGTCAGCTAAATTGGATTTCTTATTTCATGAGGCCAGTGCTAGGCAAATAGAGAAGAAAACCCAACTATAGACCTAGGAAATACTGAATACACTTCATCGAATGAACAGAGGCTCTTCTATCACATGGAAGCACGTACGGCTTTCAAAAATTTTTAAAAATTGTCTATACCTTGATACATATAGATTAGAGGTTAGTTTTGGATAGAATACTTAGGTTAAACTTAGTTTATTAGAGAGGGGATAATGTTGATGAACTTTACAAGACTGGAATTTTTTTTTTGTCCATAAGAGATGACAGAGAAAAAAGGATCATAGTATTTAAAGGTCTGTAAGATGGCACATTTCTTTATATTACTCATGCTGGGATTTTTTTTTTTTTTGAAATCTACATTGTTTTAATAGATATATTTCTTCTTGTTGCATAATGTCTTTTTTTTTTCCGAAATTTTCAGACATTCCAGACTAAAAATGAGACAGTGCCAAAAATTCAAGGATCATATTATAGCACCAGCAGGATATGGCAGGATTGAAATTCAAGAAGGTGTTTTACATAGAAACGTTCAATATTTAATTGTTCACTTTCTACATTTCAAGGTGAAGTCAAATGTAACCTCTGATTTGGTTAGAGTTCGACTGTTGGAAGAGAGTGGCTGTATCTGACTGCAGTCACAGGAACTGCCTTGGTTAAGGATCAAAAGGGGTCACAAGGGTAACTAAAATCAGGGGGATCACAGCTGCTTCTGAACAAGAGACCTCCTTTGAAAACCAACAATCGTTTCCATTCTTGGGCAGTGTAAGAAAATTTTTAAGTTGACCTCTCTGATGTGGCCTTCCTTTTTTTCTTCTCTTAGGACCCTGGCAACTGGCAGTGAGGCTCAGAACTGTATTTAGGAGTGGGATACACATGTGGGAAAGCCCAGAACACTCTGGTTCTCCAAAACAGGACAATACTGTTGATTTTTATGATAATAAATTCAACTGTTAAATGGAAGGGACTAGCAAATCCACAGGCAAAGTGGAATATGTACTACCCAGCATGATATACTAATACTTTATGTTTAAAAAAAAATCACATATGGCATCGCTTGGTTTAACCGTTGACTAGAACTATCTATTCAATACACAAACAGAAATACAGATTTTATGATTGACAGCTTCAGTATCTTTCTCATTTTGAACCACAACTATGTATTGTGGAAATTTTCTGTGCCCTGCATTTTAAACATGAACAAATTTTAAGATGGAAAAATCTGATTTATAAAATTTATAATGCTTCATCAATGAATCTTGGCTAATATTTTCCAACTCTAAGGAAAATGGTAAATCTTGGAAGCCAGTTAATAGAAAATTGAGTGCTTATTAAATAAAAGCCTTTAAGAATAGTTGAGTTTTCATTTTCTTCTCTAAGTCACGTTTCCTAATAGTCATGGAGAAACAAAGTTATGTTGAAAGAGGTGTCTCCACTTTTACTTCCCAACTCCACTGATTTGTGCTTCCTACAAAAATTTATCTTCAAAGGGATAGCAATGATTATAGGAAGGCAAATTTAGCCTGCAGCTGCCCCTTTCTCCCTAAGTACAAGCAGCCACATGACTTCACAGAAGCACAGGGTCAAAGAAAACTAAAGGAACTCGTTTTTAAGATGCTATTATAATGGAAATCAAGGGGCCGGGGTGGGTTGGGTGGGGGGTGGGGGGGGACCAAGGGAACAAAACCCAGAGACATCAGTGGTTCCACAAGGGGTTCTATTTTCTAGGTGTTCCTTTCTCCCAAAAGAATGACAGGAATGACAGTGCTCTCCCATGAAATGGGCGTAAGTTCCCAATTTTGGTGATTGTCCAAGATGAATTTTATTTATGCCTGAGCTCAAAGTCAAGCCATCCGTAAATAGTGCATTTCATACATCCTCAATTAAACACCAATTAATTTTTATGGAGTATTTTTTGTCTTGTCACCAAGTATTTCTTAATTTTTTACACATGTTCACATTAACCACAAGACACACCATGTTTATTCTGTCATGTGAATTTATAGGCAGACCAAAGTGAAATTAGGCCTTGTCTAAATTTACTATAGTTATCATTTCATGACTTCTTAGCTCAAAGGACAATAGCTAAATTTGTGTGGACAACAGATGTACTTTAACCTTCTGGTCAAAAAGAGACCAATAGACTGAGTTTTTGAAATTCAAAGCCCAGGAAGTGATAAAATGGCCTTTGAACCAAAACCAGACTCAGGTCTACCAATTTTTTCCTCTCATAATCATTTATCTCGTAAGAAACAAAGATAAAATAGAGAGAGGAGTAAATGCAGCTCAAATAAACTGAACTTCTAAAATGATTTTATCTTGTTTTGACCAGAAGAGGTAGCTTCTTCATATCTGGACTCAAGGAGCATGTAGGGGTTAATCACTATCCCTAAGAAACAGCATAGAAGTGGGCAGGTAGAATCTACACTAAGTATGTGTGCTGCTGAAGTTCTTAAAATCTTAGATTATGTCCAGTATTTTCCACGCTGGTGATGTAGTAGAAAGGGCCTAGGGGCCGGGAATCAACAGTCCAGGATTCTGGTTTCACCTGGTCAACAGACCAGCTAAGCTGAATGAAATCCAGTTGTCCTCTCTTTTAGGGCTGGAGTTTATTTGTGAAATGTGAGGAATGAACTAGACCAGTGTTTCCTCAAATGTGTCCCAAAAAACTATTTCTGCAGCAAGTTAACAGATAGCATTGAAAAAGGGTCCTGTGGCACAATAGGTTTGTGGAGCAAGGAGTTAAACCTCTGTCTTTACTATAGAACTTTCTAGAACTTTGACTATGCCAATATACACTAAATTTCCAAGAGAGAAAAACTGCAGGCATCATTCTCAATCTTATTTGACCATAGAACATATTTTGAGAATCATATTGAAAGATTAATGGTACATGGAACACATTTTGGAAAACACAGGGTTGAATTATCACTAAGATCCCATCTAACTCTACAATAGTGACACTGAATACCAGCCCTACACTTTACAACTACCTCTTCCGGTGCTGACGACAGACATCAGTAACAAAGCAAAACTTCTTTCTCGCTGGCCCCAGACTTAGTTCTGGAGTTCTCCAGCGGTGCTCTGGGCAACCGCTACCAACCATTTAGACAGAGCTGGCACTTGAGTTGAAACATGTTGGCCATGTCTGATTTAACAGTCTATGTTTACGTATTATTTTCTTAGATAGGAGTCAATGTGAAATGCTGACTGCTAGCTCTGACTGTTAACTCTAAGAATTTTTTTTTTTTTCTGTTTTGGACAAGCAGCCATTTTGCCATGGCACATGGCATTACTGGGCCCTCCCTTACCCCCCGCCTTTGGAAAATGCTCAGGGTCAATGTATAATATGATGTCCAAATCAGGTCATTTCAAAGAATGAAACAGGCTACCATTATAATTACAGGAATCAATAGGAACATGGCTACTTTACTTCATTGCAAGAGCAACTCGAAAATGTGATTTTGGCTTTAGTGGATATTTTGACTCTGCAAATGTGATTCATCCCCATGAGTAGACAAAAGTAAACTTCACAGTCTATGAGGGGGAAAAAAAGTTCCCAACCTTCCTGTCACTCATTCACAAGTTCTTGTTACACCTGTTAAAAAACAGATTCATCCTTACCAATCCTCTATGCGGGCAGACAAATAAGTAAGCATGACCTGACAAGTCATACTTCAAAGTTACCTATACTGTGAAAATTGGTACTGAATGTTTCCAAGCCTTCACAGCGTTGAGGGAAAGAATGGATTAGAGAGAGAGAGCCCGAGAATGAGAAATTGCATACATAAAACAGCTAGAGGTGCACATTCAGCTATTCTGTTGTTACAGTTATGGCAGGTAATTACTAGCTATTGTTGTAACTTGGATTGCATTCCAAAGGAAATAAAATGGGAGATGTTTTATTAGACAATGCTGTCAGTCTTCTATGCTTTTGGAACCCATCCATGGAGATACAACGATTACCTCAGACTTACGAAACCCAGAAGGACTAAAACCAAAGTAAGGATAGGGAAATAAGACTTCTTGGTATCTTCAACTCGACATAAATACAGAAACCCACATAAAACAGTTGATGTATAGACCGTTAGCAAGCCCAGTAGTTTTCTCTTTGCATGTGACAAGCAATTACATTGAATACAACTGTTCCCTCAACAGTGGAACATTCTTCCCCCAAATCAAAGTACAGGAGGATCATCTATAATTTTTCCTAGTTTATCAGTACCTCCATTTCTTGCTTTAATCTCGCAGCCAGCTAACCATGATTAGGGGTAAGGGAGGAGAAAACAGGTCAAAGTGGGGACAGAAAATGAGTGGGAAATATCCCTTTCTGAAAAAGCTAAAACTTCAGAATTCCAAGGGCTTTGCTTCTCTCTCAGCCCCTCTCCACAAGAGCTTTCAGCTAACACCGCACTGGTTGATAAGTCCCCATCAGCTGAACCAGGCTCAGCAGGCAAGGGTGGGCGCTTCAGCCTCTCAGATTTGGTGGACAATCTGGCTGAGGTGGAGGGGAGGCTTGGTGGCCTCCTCGCACAATGTTCTGACCCTAGTCTAATGGCGTTCAAGCCTGGCTAGCTAGCGTGGTCCCGTACGAACCACAAAACCAACACCAAAAACAGAGCATGCGAGCCAGCAAAATTCAACCATACACTGGTCCCGTCAGTCCATAACTACTTACAGAAACTGGTTTTCTTTCTTTTTCCAAGCTTTTCCCAGCTAGCTCACATCAAAGCCACCCCCCTTTTCTAAGTGCTTTTCCCTTTTTCTTATTTTGTGTTCCTTCTAGAAGTCCACACTTGGAGGTCAGCTTTCCTAGAAGAACTGTAATAAATGAAGCATCCACCAAGGAGGGAACTGGGAATGAGCCCATGAGGAGGTAGGTATAGAGGGAGTTCCAGGGCTGGCACACAGCACTCACATGCCTGCACCAACTATCTTAACAGCGAATGTTTTCATCGAAGCGTTGAGCCACATTTTATACCCACACACACAGAAACCTGAATTAAACATCTGACGCGCTCCTGGAATCAAGTTCCTGAAAGAGTCACAAACACCCAGCAAACGCTGCTGTGCAACTACCTTTCTGATTCTGATTCACACAGGTAATTCTCTAAATAGCATCTGTCCTACCCCCATCAACTGGGATCAGATACATACTTGTGAGTCTGTAGAACGGTGAGCCATTTCCCAAGAAAGCTGTCTCCACTGCTTCCCCTTACATCCTGGGTGTGTGGAGCTGTGGCTGGAGCAGGGAGGGGCCACAGGTGTGTGAGCAAGAGCAGGAAGTCAGGACTAATTATACTTTGTTTTATTAGGCTATTTGAATAACACATAAACTGGCAGGTTTCATTTCAGTTGCTTTTTCAGAGCAAAGGACCTCAGGCTGGCATTTCACTCCAATCGACTCTAAGTTTTCAAGTGTCAAAATTAACGTTATGATTAGATACAGACTTCAATCTTTTTCTTTGAAAAATATGGATTTTCATGATGAAAAAAACCTCTTTGCTGATTAGAAGTTGAGCACCCACCTGGCTCCATTCCATCAGTCAGTGCTCACATCCTGTGTGCCCCAAAGCTACTTTGATGGCACAATACACAACTTTTAAAAATTGGCTTCAGAAGTACTTAAAGACTTGGCAAAAGACAAAACCAAACAAACCTCTAAAACTATTATGTGGTACAGGGTAAGGGGTGGGGGAGACTTTAGCATATTATACTTGCTAGTTAGAGGAAGTTATAATAGTTCCTTCGCTTGCATAGCAAATAAAAATACGTGTTTTTGTAATTTTAAACTGTCCCTGATAATGGCTACATATGGTTGCTGTGGCTGAAAAGAACAGTATATTCAAAGTTTGCCTTGGGGAGCCTGGGAGGTGCAGTCAGTTAGTTAAGCGTCTGACTCTTGGTATTGGCTCAGGTCACGGTCTCACAGTTCTCGAGTTCGAGCCCCACACTGGATTCTGTGCTGATGGCATGGAGCCTGCTGGGGATTCTGTCTCTCCTTCTCTCTGTCTGCCCCTGCCCCCATCTTGTGCTCTCTCTCAAGGTAAATAAATAAACTTTAAAAATTTTTAAAAAAGACTTTATCTTGTGGAGGATTTTAATTCTCAGAGTTCACTAGGTGCATATCCAGACATCTAGATAATACTATCTCCAACTCAGCCACTCCTTTCTTTGGGGGTCCTCAAGAATTGCTTGGGACAAGGAAGAGTTTTGGCCAACAGTTCACTCTTTCAAGCTGTGCACATTAAGAGAAAGCCTTTCTACACTACCTTATCATTTTGGCAATTTGTGGATGTTGAGAAATTTCTAGCACAGTTACCCTGTGCTAGAAAAAGACAGAGGGAGTTCATGCTGTATGTAAATGCTGTTTCACATTCATAGTCTTTTCTCAATCCTCTTGGGCAAGAAAATCCTAGTGTCCCTCCAGATTTTAATATTCCATTGATTCATAGTTTCTCCAGGTTATCTGGAGGTAGGCTTAAAAAATGTGTCCAGGTACTGTGATTAAGTCAATTTTGAAGGATCTAAAGCAATTCCCTGAGGTTTCTTATGACTAAAATTACTCCACATGCCCAAAGATGGAATGGATTGGAATGAGGGGGTTCCCGGTCACTAGATATACTCAAGATGGAGGAAAATAGGTAGGAATCTTGTAGAGAGAATTCAAGAACCGAATGGCTGATTGATGGAGAGACTACCATGATGACTGGTGCCATGATCTTTCTTTTAGCAAGCAACTGACAGCTGACGCATGAAAGTGGGACAAAACATCTAAGGCCTGGTGTGCTGAATACTAAAGACTGGCATAATCCTCTTAATTATGATGCACTTATTAGATTAGCCTAATTTAATCAAGGTAACTCTTGAAGTTTCCAGGGGCTTTTTAATTAGAATGGTTTACTGGGGATATATTAGCTGTTAAATGGAACTTATGTTCAGCACACAAAATGCTACATTTCCATGTTTGCAAATAGTGTGTCACAAAATATACTTTAAAAAACAATCGAGGCGCCTGAGTGACTCAGTTTGTTAAGCCTCCCACTTCAGCTCAGGTTGTGATCTCACAGTTCGTGAGTTGGAGCCCTGTGTCAGGCTCTGTGCTGACAGCTCAGAGCCTGGAGACCGCTTCGGATTCTGTGTCTCCTCCTCTCTATGCTCCTCCCCCGTTCACTCTCTCTCTCTCAAAAATAAACAGTAAAAAAATTTAACAAGAAAACAATTTCACACTTCGTACAAAAACCTGGGTCAATACAGGATATTGGACCATTTCTTCTAAAAAAAAAAAAAAAAAAAAAAAAAAAAAAGACTTCCTAAATTTAATCACCTTCATCGCTAACTTGCTTTGTATTAAACTTTCTACTTTCTCTTTGCTCAAGTTCACATTTTAGCCTTATTAATGTAGGACCTCTAACTTTAAAAATGTCTGTTAGATAATCACACACTAAACTTCAAATCCAATGAGGTATAATTACATTTTTCAAAAGCACGTTTGAGAGCCTTAAAGGGATTTTTAAAATGTTGTCATTTAACTAAAGACTGATTTTCATGAAATTTTGCAAATATATTCTGATAGTTTTTTGAAAATCCTCCCATTTCCTACCTTTTGATATCCTCTTGCATTTTTCAACACTCTTCTTGGAGAAGAATCACATACCACCCAAAGGGTGAAGATAAATCATGATTTCTGCTGGGGACTGGCACTCACATAAAAATATCCATTGGGAGAGGAAAGCACAGTTCTCTACAGAAGGAACTCTGTGCCACAGTCATGCTGTGTAGGACTCTTCACAGCCTCCGTCTGCTTCCTCAACATTTCCACCCTCAGACCCAAGCCTCTGGAGGGTGTGCCCGCCTTCCAGCTCCTGTGCTGTGTTTCATCTGTCTCTGTCCCATCAGGTATGGTCTATTCTCAGTGTTGAGAAATAAAAACAAAACCAAAACAAAACACGAAAAAGAAAACCCACCCTTTAGCTAAAACCTGTGATTCTGTACAGTTATTTACTTTTGTCCAAAAGCAATTCTCCTGAATAAGACGTAAAATGTGTATTTTTGCTCAATATACATAATATGCGGATATCCGATAATCCTGACCTCCCATTTTTCTCATTTATCCTCACATCCGTCACTGAGGTGGAGCTCAAATTCCTCCCTCTTTCCCCACCTCTTCTTCCCACAAAGAAAATATCCTATGATTTCTAAGTGACTAAGAATTGAAACACTAAATAGCTCTAAGAGTCTGGTGGCATTAGAGATTTTCTGGCCAGTAACTAAAGAGTTAATTTTGGACATTACAAAGAAAATGTTAAATCCGTTGCCAGGTCATTTACTGCAATGTTAAAAGCTAACAGAATGAGTTTGCCCAGCACCCTGGAGTCTAATAATGTAATTGTAACTAGTGCACGGAGAAGAGGGAATAGTCTTCTAACACTGCTTTAGAAGTGATTTATTGATCCCTACACAATAATTCTTCAGCGATTCACAGAACCAGAATTTATAGATTTATTCCCAACTTCAGGAAAAATTGACTTCACTCTTGAACCCTTTGCCTTCTTCCATCAATCTCCGAACTGCAATTAGCTAAGTTAAACTGTGATCCTGGAAAGGCATTCCCTCACCACCCACCCCCAACAAAATGTACATACTTTACATAAAGGAGGAAAGA
>NW_024412376.1:21846484-21926297 GCF_014898765.1 Herpailurus yagouaroundi
GGCAACACTAACATTTAGAGTACACATGCATTTGACCCAGCAGTTTCGTTTCTAGGAAGTTATGCTCTGCTATGCTCATACAAGGGCACAAAGACCCATGAAACACGGTTGTACAACAATGTTCATTTCCGCACTTTGTAAGTAACAGAAAACACTTATCTTGCCCTAAATGTCCATCAGCGAGGAGAAAAGGAGCAAATCAATTATGGTATTCCACCCAGGGAAATACTATGCAGCCTTTAAAAATAATGTTAGGTGAAGCTGTCAAAAAGCATACTGTGTCTAGGAATACCGCAATGGTGTTTACCTGAAGAGTAAACTTCCGGAAAGTCTTATAAGAAACTTAGAACTCTGAAGTTAATGTGGAGGGGAGGAATGAAGCAGAGGCAAGAGAGAGAAGTTTCACTTTTCATCTTGGAGCTTCCTGCAGGATTTTTTTTTTTTTAACCAAAAGCAAATATTACTTTATATATGCTAAACTTATTAAAATTACCAAAAAGAGGGGCGCCTGGGTGGCGCAGTCGGTTAAGCGTCCGACTTCAGCCAGGTCACGATCTCGCGGTCCGTGAGTTCGAGCCCCGCGTCGGGCTCTGGGCTGATGGCTCGGAGCCTGGAGCCTGTTTCCGATTCTGTGTCTCCCTCTCTCTCTGCCCCTCCCCCGTTCATGCTCTGTCTCTCTCTGTCCCAAAAATAAATAAACGTTGAAAAAAAAAATTTAAAAAAAAATTACCAAAAAGAAAACTACAGAAAAGCATGAATTTGAAAAGCCATCTATGCACCATTTAAGTTTATTTTTGAGAAAGCGCATATGCACAAGCGGGGGAGGGGCAGAGAGAAAGAGAAGGAGACAGAATCCAAAACAGGTTCCAGGCTCTGTGCTGACAGCTCGAACCCACGAACGTGAGATCATGACTTGAGCTGAAGTCAGACGCCCAACCGACTGAGCCACCCACGTGCCCCATGCAGCATTTTAAAAGCTGAAAAAAAGGATACGCTTCTTAGGGCAATTGTGCTCTATTAAAAGATACTTGTATTACCACTTTATCATTCATTAACTACTAGGATCTTTTAACCCCTTTTTTTTTTTAATTTTTTTTTTCCAACGTTTATTTATTTTTGGGACAGAGAGAGACAGAGCATGAACGGGGGAGGGGCAGAGAGAGAGAGGGAGACACAGAATCGGAAACAGGCTCCAGGCTCTGAGCCATCAGCCCAGAGCCCGACGCGGGGCTCGAACTCACGGACCGCGAGATCGTGACCTGGCTGAAGTCGGACGCTCAACCGACTGCGCCACCCAGGCGCCCCTAACCCCTATTTTATTTGCACCACCTCATAACGTTGTTAGGAAGA
This sequence comes from Herpailurus yagouaroundi, assembly GCF_014898765.1. NCBI lineage: Eukaryota > Metazoa > Chordata > Mammalia > Carnivora > Felidae > Herpailurus > Herpailurus yagouaroundi. The sequence continues at coordinate 21,847,835 of NW_024412376.1, forward strand.
TTAAACACACGATGCAGTTCTAACCTTTGGCTCGGGGCTTCATTCATTTTACTCAAAAGGTTAGCCAGTTATTCCTTACAAAAGCTAAGGGAAGGGTACATTGTGGGGGCACAGAAAGCAAATTAAGTCTCGGGATGTATTCAATTACTTACTAGTCTTTCATTTTTGTTCCTTTTGTTCCTATTTGAGAGCTTCTCCATTTGATCTGGGTTATAAATATGTTTGTAACATGTGCCCTTATTCCTTTGGCTGTCCAGGAAGGTTCCCCCTGCTATGAGAGCCACTGCACCTTCTAAAGCCATAGTCATTCTAAGAATTAAATGGACTTGATTAAAGAAAACAAATGTTGGCATATTGTCCTATACACTTAAGTATTTAATCCTAAAACTCGATCTATTAATGCAAAAAGATGTTAAAAAAAAAAAAAAAACAAATTCACACCAGCCAGGGATTATCTCATCTTGCTTCAGACAGTGGGTGAAAAATATCACAGTGTATCACAAATTAGGATCTGTAGAATGTGACATGTTAGGGTTGTATTCTGTTGTGTTTCCTTAACGACCAAGCAACAGCTTATAGGAAAGTTCTTGGCTCTGCTGAGTCAGTGTCCCAACAACAAAATGCCTTTTAAACTATGAAGCGATTCTTGCAGAGGTCAAATGAATCAAAGTTCCATCCCTCAAGCATCCTCTGGGTTGGAACCTGAAAATCTTGCTGGAAGAGAAGCTAATTGAGAGAAGCTAAAATGAAGACCTGGCTACACAGGAAAAGACCAGATGTGCCTACACACATGTAGCTTTTACTCCAGTTGGGGAGAGACACAATAATCACTTAAATTATCACGTAAGTAATTTCAAATAGGGCAATGCCATGAAAAAAACAAAACACAGTGAGAATGATCAGAGCTACATTTGGTAGGCTAGTTATGGAAGAGAGTGAGGTCATTTCATACTACCCCGCTACAGTATTTTTCACCAAGATTGTGTAAGGAAAAAGATACCAGCACATAAAAAGAACATTCATGAAGAGACCTTGAAAGCAGATACTTGATGCAAAAGTATTCACGCCAAGACATTCTCCATTAATGAGCATCACGTCACCTATCTCCAAAGGGGCTCCTTTCCTTCGTTGGATTTATTAGGACTAACTGGCCAATCTCTCACCTTCTGGGCAAACAGAACTTACACTTTCCTGAAAGCATTCTCTCATATTAATTTATACCCATAAGGACCAAAAACTTTTCACTTAGATGACTTAATACAGAATTCGAGTCCCTCTCTACAGTGAAATGGCCCATTTTCTCCCACCCTTATGCCACAGAATTCTAATTTTTCTCTCTCAGGCTGTAAAACAGCTGTTTCTAATGCATATGGACAGATTTCAGGTTTAAGCTATTACATTGTGAGCATTTCTCTAGTAGTTTTTACAAACTGTTGAGCATTCTCCTCTGTCTTAAATGTTGGGGGGGGGGGGGGAGCGGGGGGACTCTGGTGAATGGGAAAAGAAGAAAAGTAGCTTATAGGATTCTTGGTTAAGAACCACCTCTGGTACTGTCTGGAGCACATTAGCTCTTTAGAAGAAGCAGACAAACCAAAAAAAACAACAAACCACACACCAGGATAGAATTCATGTCAAGGCCCCAGAGAATGGCCTTAATGACCTGAAAGGGGAAGAGAAAAGAGGGTAATGATTGTGCCTTGTTCTAAGTGTACAAGTTGAATAAATAAGGAAAATAATGTAATTTTTTTTTTTTTTTTAGAAAAGTGCTAAACGCATGAAAGTTCCTTAATCTGAGGGGTACACTCGAATACATGGAGGGGCCTCTGAAAACCCGCGGGGCTTTTCCCCCAACTGCTTCTGAGGGTATGTGCCACTGTCCCATGCTCAAGAGGTCGTTCACACACAAGCATATTATTGTTGGGGTGGACTGTTAAGATATGCCTCCACAGCAGCCTTAGAAAACATCTTTTTCTTTCAATATTGTAATAACTAATCCTGATCTCTGAAGAAAAAAAAAATATTCCATTGTAATAATGGGGCCAGAATATCTCTATATATTTTGCACTGTAGTCAATGCAGTCTGCCAAACCTTTCCAAAGAACCTAACCAAGCGAGCCAGATCCTTCTAAAATTTTAGAGGTCACAGAAAAGAATTCTGATCTTCACTTTTCAGGACTTCTAGGTTTAAAAGGCTACTGAAATGTTCAAGCCTTTTCATATTTGATGATACCGTTTGAAGCTAGTTGCAGAAAGGAACACGAGAGAGAATCCTATCTTTTTGAGTGGTGGACCTTTCACGGTTTCGTTGTTTCTCAAACTGTTCTTGCCATGCAAACTGAGAGCAGGCTATGTTTTCACAATATTTTATGCATAAGTATCGTTTAATGTGTTATTTACATAAATGCCTTGTTTTAGTTTTAAGGACTGAGATCCTGTGGTATGTGTACCATTATGTAGAGAAGTTATCTGTGTTTTTAAACCGTATTGTTACCAGAAAAGTACAAATAAAGGTTATGTGTCGTTAAGTGCTGAATTTCTGAGTGATGAGACTTACGTAGGTATCCTGATCTTCTGAGACTTCATAATGAAAGATATCATGGCTGAGATACTATTTATTTTGGGGCAACGGGAAATAGGCTGTTTCTATAATCACTGCTTGGAGCCATGGAAATTAATCTTATGCCACTTCTATCAAGGGGAAACCAGAGGCCTTAAGCTATGTGGTGGCGGTGGGCCAGATCTTGATTCATTCTTGGAAGCCTCCTATACACCATTTCACAAGTGATACCTGGAGACCACTTTAAGTAGATTTCATTTTGGTGTTAGCATTGGTTCTGCAGAGAATAACGTTTCAGGGGTGGGTGGTAAAGTTGTAAATAGGGACTGATGGCCTGCTATCTCCAAAATTACAGAGCTGTGTGCTCTCACACACTTGTCAAAACTTGGCAACAGAGCCCTGGGCTTGGCCCAGATGGGGACTGGAGTCCTGCTGTGGAAGCAGATTGCTGGTGGCCCCTGAGTCACCTGCACTGGTACCAAAGGGAATTCAGCATCAGCATTCTGCTCCGTGGGTCCTAACTTAGAATACCACCTCTCAGCAGTCCTGAGGAAGGAAGCCCCTTGGTGATGGTACATAGGAGGTCGAGTGGGGGCAGCGGGGCGGGGCGGGGTGGGGGGGAGGAGGGGTGCTGGCCTGTGACCAGGGACCCTGGCCCTTCTTCTTCCCAAGTCTATATGGGAAGGTTGAGATGCCTGCAGGCAGAGAGAGGTTGTGGATGACCTAGGATCTGCTGAGGTGAAGCTACATGCCGCCGTCCCTTGAACAACAGCCAGGAGACCACTTTGTCACCTGGTGATGAAGTTGGCTTCCTGCCCCAGTTTCTTCTTAGAATAGCAAATAATATACAAGGCTCAGCATCCCTGTGAGGTCGTCTCCTAGTTTTTAATAATTCCTCGTATTTATTTAGTGCCTTTTCCTCTCCCAAGAGCTAACTGTAAGAGTTTTCCATATGTTACTTCAATAATCCTCATTACGGCCCCGTGCCTGAGCTGGTTAGAAAACGGTGCTAATGGGGCCAAGGTCAGCACTCAGCCTCTCACGAGCCCCCTGTGAGCAGCCCCATTTGCACTGAGAAAATCTGTTTCATGGCCTCACCCTGCACAACTAACCATAACCAATTATTTTAAAAAGCTTACAAGGGGCCACAAAGATAACAGGTAATAATAACGACATTTAACGAGTGCTCACCCTGTGCCAGTTATTTTCTAAGTGCTTATTATATATTAACTAATTCAGCTCTCCCAAAAACTCCTTGAGCAAAGTGCCCATTGTTAGACCCATTTTAAGGAAGAGGAAATGGAGGCCTAGGGAATTAAGTAACTTGCCCACGGTCACACAGGAAATGGCAGAACACAGATTTCCACTTCATTAGTCTCCTTAAAGGGATCATACTCTTAACCACTACTCAATACTGCCTCCATATAAGCAACATTGTGGATGGCACAACTCAGGACACAAATTCTTTATCGTATCAGTATATTAAACACAACTCAGTAATACAGACTACAAGGGTGTAGAAGAAAGGGACACAGCTAACATTTAAAGGTCAGTAGTCATAACACCCCTGTGGTGCCGTGCTATGCACATCACAGGTATTGTCTCATTTTAATCTTTACAACACTTAGAGATAGGTACTCCTGACTCCATTTTACAGATCAGGATACAGAGGATCAGAGACTAATTTGAATACTGATATTTAGTTGGAAGAGCCAGAATTAGAAAAGAAATACGTCTGCTTCTAATGCATATGCTATTCCCACGGAACTTCAGGTGGCACTCTCAATTTACATAAAGGAAACAACTGTGAGTGAATAAGAAATAGAGGTCTAGAGCTGAAGAGAGCTATCATGAGCTATGGTATCCAGGATTAGAACCACGCTTTTGGACTTCTATTGCTGGGTCCTCTTTCCTGCAACTATCAAAAGCCTATTTCTTCTAGCCCTACTCATATACCACAGCCAAACAGAAAATGTGAACCCCTATGGCCATGCAGGCCGATTTGTTTATTGCAGGGTATTCAATGATGTAGCCTATCTAAACCCTTGGGACAGTCAAAGCTCAACAAATGTTTAAAAGATGTCAACATCCAAAGAGCTCCTGTCTATCACTTGAAACAAATGGGAGTAACTACTTAACTATTTTCCTCCGTGGAAGCACCAAATGGCTTTTTGTTTTACTTATTTTGAGAGTGAGCAAGCAGGGAAGGGGCAAAGGGAGAAGAAGAGAGAGGGAATCCTAAGCAGCCTCTGCACTGTCAGCACAAAGCCCCATGAGGGGCCCGAACCCACGAACTGCGAGATCATGACCTGAGCCAAAGTCAGACGCTTAACCAATGAGCCACCCAGGTGCCCCACCAAATGGCTTTGAAAGAATGGCCTCCAGGGGCGCCTGGGTGGCGCAGTCGGTTAAGCGTCCGACTTCAGCCAGGTCACGATCTCGCGGTCCGTGAGTTCGAGCCCCGCGTCGGGCTCTGGGCTGATGGCTCAGAGCCTGGAGCCTGTTTCCGATTCTGTGTCTCCCTCTCTCTCTGCCCCTCCCCCGTTCATGCTCTGTCTCTCTCTGTCCCAAAAATAAATAAACGTTGAAAAAAAAAAAATTAAAAAAAAAAAAAAAAAGAAAGAATGGCCTCCAGATAACATGGGCTCTGGCATCAGTCACACCTAGGTTAGAACCATGGGTCTTGTCATTTCCTCCTTGAGTTTGGGTGAGGTACTTAGCCTCTCCGAAACGGTTTCCTCATCTGGAAAATGGGGACAATAATTGTACTTATGACATGGAATTACTAGATTAAAGGAGAAACTAAATGGAAAGAAGCTCCCAATCAGACCTTAGTAAAGGCTAACTTATTAAAGTGAAGATCTTCATGAGAAACTGCAATATAAAACTCGGCTTTTATTTCCCAGTGTTCGCAAGATCACCCGCAACCTAGAAACGGGAGCTCACTTGTGTTGTCACTCTGCTGCTTCAGACACTTGTAACCAAGTCTTCTTTCCTAAAAGAGTTCATTAGTGGAGGGAAATTTTTCTTTTTCAGCAGATAAAGTTTCAAAGTACATGGGCAGGACGTGCTGGTGCCCTGACTAACAGCTCAGTAGCTATCCGTATTGGTAGTAATAACCAGCATGTGTGTATTAGAAATTGTCCACGAGGGGCGCCTGGGTGGCGCAGTCGGTTAAGCGTCCAGCTTCAGCCAGGTCACGATCTCGCGGTCCGTGAGTTCGAGCCCCACGTCAGGCTCTGGGCTGATGGCTCAGAGCCTGAGCCTGTTTCCGATTCTATGTCTCCCTCTCTCTGCCCCTCCCCTGTTCATGCTCTGTCTCTCTCTGTCCCAAAAATAAATAAACGTTGAAAAAAAAATTAAAAAAAAAAAAAAAGAAATTGTCCACGAAACACTGTGCACTCACAGTAAGACAAATAGCAAGACCTTAAGCAGGGCTATTCTGGCTAGTGCACTGTGGTAACTGTTGATGCTACAATATCAGTTTCTGGATCAGCTTACGCAAAGGAAGAAAACCCCCGACTGCTTCCTGTGTATTATCCTCGAGTCAGACAATGCAATCTGGATATGAATTCCACCTGAAAGTAATACTTCCAATGTGGTTAGCAAACCAGACTGTTTTTCCTTTTCAGTTTAACTTGACCTAATTAAGGATGGGCGTAGAATTTTGCCACAACACGCAGAGACCCTTTACCAAGTCATTTGACATCAGTCTTATTCCATAATTTGCCAGGTTATAACACAAGGTAATGGGATATTTCAGCAAAACCTCAGCTTTTATGTATGGACAATAATCCTAAGGCTCTAAGCCCAGGCTCCAAAAAGGCTTCAAGCATCCCTCTCCCTCCAGCACCAAATATTCTGCTATAATCTCAAAGAGCTCTCACATCTACTAAACATAAGGCAAGGTATACATCTGACAATCACTCAGGAGGTTTATGTTCAGAAATTTTTCTTCAGGGTGTCACAAGATAGCAGAGACCAAGATGGAGAAAAAACACATTTCTTTGCACTGTGTCATCTGCTGTCAAAGTAGATTATTTCCTGCCCTCACTATCACAATCTGGATACATTTCTTAAAAAGTGTGGGGAGAGTCAAGCCTGTAGAGTAGAAGATGCCCGCTCTTGAAAAGGGGAAGACAGAAGAGGCAGTGAGTGGAACATCTACCAAGAGCAGGAATCCAGTTGGGTTCCACATAAATTTTCAACCACTGTCAGTCTGCTTTGACTCCAGAAACATTTTTCTTCAGGACTGCACTTCCTCCTCAATAAATCAAGAATTTTATATATTACATATAATAGTTCAAGAATCTAGCCAGGGATCTCTCATAGATTTGGGGAGCCTGAAAGACTCAAGTAACTTGTACACAGTAGGACTCAGTATTGATAATTCAATGAGCACACAATCCCGAGACTGGGAAATGGCACCATGCATAACCATCCTGGATGTGCTCATCAGTGAAAGGTAGGTAATAAGACACAACCCATGAAAAGGAGTCAGCACAGTACGTGCTGTGTTGGGGGTGTTTAATCAATGCTAATTGTTATCACCCATTCCCTAACCTACAGGAGTAGCTGGGTTTTCAAGTAAAAAAGAATTGTGAGCTTTATTGGGTGGTAGGAATGCAAGAACCACAGTGTCTCTAAGGGGGCTGGCTGTGAATCTTTCCTCTAGAAAAGTGATGCCCAGCTAGGGTACAGGTGATTAGAAGGTTCCCCAGATAAAGACCTCCTGGGGAGTTACCAGATTCCCTCTCAAGATTTAGTGTTCAAGTCTATTATATGGTCGCACCTGGAAAGACCTCAGGGAGATATGCTTTCTGATCTGGAGCCGTATCTGGAGAATGACAAAACCAGGGGCCAGAAGTTACCAAGAGCTGAGTGGGGAGTCAAGACAGATTACTTGGAGGAAGGAAAGTTAAACAGGTTGGCAAAGTGAAGGGGTCAAAGGCAGGACTGAATAAGATCTGGGTAGCAGGTTCTGAGAGCCACAGCCATGGGTCCAGGGTGCCTTCTTGAGCAACTATCTCATTAGGAGAGGTCTGTGGCTGGTTTTCATGCAAGAGCTTTGTCACAGTACAAAGGCAGATCTGATGCATTTAAAGATTCTGTTCTAGAAAGTGTAGTTTAAGAGAGGGCTTATTCAAATATAATCTACTGACACTTGCCCTCAGAACCCTCTGAACTGTCACTTAAAATGTAGATTCCAAGATTCTACTCAGTCTTCATGAATCAACAGGACTTGGAAAGAGGGCCCCAGAATCTGCATTTTTGTAAGCATTTCTCCACCCTATCCACTCAGGATTTTTAAGAATTCTAAGCTTTTAAAAACACTAAAATATGGTAAAGTGTAAGAATATGTTTAATTTATTTTTGAGAGAGAGAGCGCGAAAGCATGAGCGGGAGGGGCAGAGAGAGAATACTATCAGGCTGTATACAATCAGCACAGAGCCTGATGTGAGGCCTGAACTCACAAACTGGAAGACAATGACCTGAGCTGAAACCAAGAGTCAGATACTTAACTGACTGAACCACCCAGGCACCCCAAAGCATAAGGAATTTAAGGACAGCAATCTTGAGTTCTAATCTTGGTTGTGTGATCTTGGGAGTCACTTGACTCTATTGGGACTTTGTCTCTTCATCTGTGAAACACAGACAATGTATTTCTTCAGAGGAGTTGCTTAAGTCGATGGAGATCAATGTAGTCTGTGAAGGCAAATGTTTGTAATTATCCCATTTCTGAGCCAAAGTGAAATCTTGGAGACCCCTGCCATTGTACCTAGGACAGATCTGGGTTTGGTTAGTTATCTCTGAATTGGCCAGTGTTTTGGCCTTAGCTAGGTGTCCCCTGAAGGCTCTCCAATGGAAGTGCTTACCACAGCCAGCACTTAAAAACTCTGTCTGATGGTTTGCGGGCCTGGTGTTGGGAGGCAGACTTGCTTGCTTTTCAGATCCTGGAGTCATGAGGGAGAAGTGCTTTGAGCAGCCAGAAGTCTCAGGGGTCTGCTTCTCAGGGGTGAATTCCAGGGACATTTAATGTGCTAAGCTACTGGGGACAGTAGCTGGGTTAAGAATTAAGCAGTAGGATAGGATCAGAATCCCAAATGAGTTCATGAATTGGAGAAGTAATAAAGAACGAAAAAAAAAAACACTCAATAGGAAAAGTTCTGAATAATACTTTGAGGAAATGATTATCACAAACACAGGCTAAGAAATGTCCAGCCAAATGAGGATAATAAGCTGAAAATGATCCAGTGAGGTCCGGCTGTCACTTAAAACATGAGCATGAAAGCTGGCTGCACTAACTGAAGCACAGTTTGAAGGAACTGTGAGGTAATCGTCACTTTATCATACCTTTATGAGACTTCTTTGTCCAGTTCTGGACTTCACAGCTTGAGAGGCATGGAGTCCTTGGACATAGTTCAACAGATAGAAATAAAGATGATGAAATTGTTGCAGAACAAGAACTATGAGAAAAATCAAAAAAGATCTGGTATTATTTAACCTAGGGAAAGAAAGCTAAGGGGAGACTTAACTCTTCCCATCCATGAATTACAGTTGAGAATGATCAACTGTTCTTTGTATCCTGTTGAGGGGTAAACAGGCTTAAGTTCAGCAGAAGGGATGCATGTTGCAGAAAGGAAAACTGTTCTTGTGTTGAATGTTAAGGGTCTGAACAGGCTGTTGTAGCAAAAGAAAGACTTATTTCCAGGGGCGCCTGGGTGGCGCAGTCGGTTAAGCGTCCGACTTCAGCCAGGTCACGATCTCGCAGTCCGTGAGTTCGAGCCCCGCGTCGGGCTCTGGGCTGATGGCTCAGAGCCTGGAGCCTGTTTCCGATTCTGTGTCTCCCTCTCTCTCTGCCCCTCCCCCGTTCATGCTGTCTCTCTCTGTCCCAAAAATAAATAAACGTTGAAAAAAAAAATTTAAAAAAAAAAAAAAAGACTTATTTCCAAACACTGACCAAGGGGCCACACCAGACTATGGTATGTGGATGTGACAAAATGCTAATTTACACTATTTCTAAAGTTGGAAGGAAGGATAATATTGACTAGATTTGGCATCAGCCATGGCTCTGGCCCAGAGCTGCGATTTGGGGCTGGCAATTCTCCGGGCCTCAGTTTCCGTTTTTTGTTTTTTAAACACTTATTCTTGAGAGAGAACGTGCGCGCACACACTCACACAAGTGGGGAGCGGCAGAGAGAGAGGGAGACACAGAATCTGAAGCAGGCTCCAGGCTCTGAGTTGTCGGCACAGAGCCTGATGTGGGGTGCCGACTCACAAACCATGAGATCATGACCTGCGCTGAGGTTGGATGCTTAACTGACTGAGCCACCCAGGCGGCCCTGGTTTCCACATTTATAATATGACCTCCACTGCTTTCTTTCTCAGCTCTCAAATTTCATTCTGTGATGTTCTAGAGTGATGTGGTAGCTGTATTTAACAGGTTAAGGTTTTCTTTCCAATGGAGTGCAAACAGTAAACCTGCTGAGGGGGTGGGCATTTGATCTGGACTTGACGGGCTCATGTCATGGGTTGGGGCAAACTGTAGAGAGCTACAAGGTCTTTATGGGGGATTATCTGGTTCTGAGAGAAAGCTGAAAAGAAGGCAGGATACTCCTGAGGAAGAATATACCTGGAGCAGGAGGAGAACATAGGGGTTCCCTACAGGCTACCTAGGAATAAGAACATATAAAGGACAGAAGACTATGGGGCATGAATCAGGATAAGCTGATGAAGATGAAGCCTTAGCTAAGGGACCCAGCCAAGCCCAAGGAACTGGTCTAGAGTCAACTACTGAGGAGGCCAGTCAAGCAACTGCCTGATCAACGCAACCTGAGACCAAGAACACTGGGTCTGTATTTGGGTAGCAAAGTCCTCAGTTCTCAAGGTCTGAAAGCACATTGGTTTTAGAGCCAAATAGACTTGGTTTCCATTTTACCTCTGTTATTTATTGGCCATGTGATCTTGGGCAAGATGCTTCATTTTGTTAGAACATAATTTCCAGATAATAAAACAGGGATAAAAGGTCTACTTTATAATATTTTGGTGAAGATTAAATACATGATCACATTCCTGACACATAGCAAGTATGGAAAAACTGCCGTAATTCTGACTTGGGCCTGGGAATGGAATTAAGGCAGAATAAAAAGAAACTTCAGTGACCTCACGATTTACGGAAAGGGCCTGACACTACCACCACTACTCATGATCCAAACTAACTTTCACAGCATGTTTTCCTATGTTCCTCCATCGATCCTCAGGAATAGTTACCTTTAACGTAGGTATTATTACTACCCCATTTCAAAGATAAGAAATTAAGGCTTAGAGTAGATAATGCCTTATCCAAGCTCAATCTGTAAGTCGTGGACTTGTGGTAGTCACTTAACTCTTCTGGCTCCAAAGTCATTGCTTCCCCACCGCCCCTCCCCCGCCACTAACATCTACTTCATGGGAGAGAAACAGGAAGAACATTGAGAAACCAAGGAGTGTTTTTATTATAATCAAGTTAGCTGAGTAATGGAAGCCAGGATTTGTAATCTGGTCTGATTGCTGGTAGTTGCCCATTGACAGTTCACGGTCTTTGAAAGGCTGCCAGACCCTACCTGGAGCTCCAGCATGCAGAGAACAGTGCTGTGAAGAAAGGGAGACACTGAGGTAAAGGTCTCAACTCATAGGTTCAAGGGTACCGCCTTTCCAGAGAACGTTCTTCTCCCATCCCTATTCTTCTGCCAACCCCACCAATACAAGCGAAGTCAGAACTAGATCAGCACAGCTTTCTGTTGGTCACATTTACTGAAGAAGATTCTTCTGTTTGTATCTTTAAATAGAACCATTACTGATTTGAAGTCACTCTGTCTCCAGGAGCCCTTAATAAACTTTAAGATCATTACTGAGTCACCTAGCTCTTTCTTCCTCTTAGCAGAGTAACCACGTCTCTGATCTCTCCTTACAGAATTCCTTGCCAACCAGCAAAGCACGCCTGTGACTCTGATCTCTTACTTTAGACATCAATCCCAGGACTGGACATTCACTTCTAGTGAGGCAAGCACTGCTGCTGATCCTAGACAGGGCTTTCCCCATGAGGCATTGACATTGTAGCTCCTTTTTCCTTTCTTACCCCAGAAGGCACTCAGATACCTTCCAGGGCCCCTTCCTGTTCTGGGTTAAAACACATACATACCACCACCACCAACAACAACACAAAAAAACAAACCAAAGATCTGACATTTTCTTCTCAAAATAGTTTAGACAGTGTCCTCCTGGAAGCAAAGAGTATGACTAAGTGATTTCTTAAAGTCCCTTCCAGCCCGTGATTCACCAGACATAGAATTTTAAGCTGGAATGGACCATTATATTCTGGGCCAAAGGCCTCATTTTTGTAAATAATGAGAGTGAGGTCCATAGAGGTTAAGAGTTGTGGAAGCTGCTTGCTACAGTGGAAAGAGCGAGCATTTGAAGTTAGAAGTTTTGGATGTGAGGTCAAACTTTACCAGTCACATGCTACGTGACCTTGAGCAAGTCATTAACTTCTAGAGATTCAGTTCCCACAGCTGTAAAATGCAAGGAACACTATCTACCCTACCTGCTTCCCAGTGTCGTTCTGAGCACCTTATGACATCACGTTTATGAAAGACACGATAAATGTGACCAAGCAGCTTTATCTATGTGTTGCACTCATATGGTGGCAAAAGGAGGACCCTCAATTCCAGTGTAGTTCCATACCCTTCAAACAAGACCACCTTCTTGACCTGTCTCCAATTCTACAATTATAAGAGTTTCTCATAAGCCACCACACTAATTTGATCTCTATACATTTTCCTTTTAAACCCTGGATAGGCACAGACGCAAACTGTGGAAATCCAGACTGGCACAGATGGCTTATATGCCAGCAACTCTGAAGGCTTTTGGGGGGATGCCTCAAGCAGCCTTCCATTACATCACAGTTATGGCCCTCAGACCCTGGACTGACAGCTTCCAAGGGACTGGGGACACTCATGAGCTACCTTTCCCTGCAGTTTTGCTAGCCAGTTTCATAGAGATGGCTACTGGATAGTTTGTAATGGGCTCTCAGGCTATAGTATGTACCCTGAAGACTGAGGTAGAATGAGCCACAAAGTGAAATGATAAGTACCTGAAGTTCATGCTGGACAGAGATTCAAGAACTTGTTCGGTGGAAATAGGGGACTTACTGTGCCAATCTGTGTCCACAGAGGAGAAGCAGGAGATGGTAGCTTAGTTTTACAAAGGAAGTGTGGACCTAAGGGTTATGTAGTCCCATGGATGACTAAGAGACATGGTCACTAGGCTCTGAGTTCTATCATCACTATTAGGGCACTGGAAATAATCGACTCCATTTTATTTGGCCCCATTATCAATCACAGGGAATGAGTCCTCAGTTATAAAAATCAGCTCTCCTACTCATCAAGAGATATACATACCCTGCCAGTACTGAGATTCTGTGTTCCCTCTGCTACCATGGGGTGGACTGACCACATGTCTTTCTTAACTGATGCCTCCCCAAGAGTCACATGGCATAACTTTCTCCAGTTACTGAAGAGACTCAAGTCTCTTCTCCAACAATGGTCTTTGGCTCTTGAAGAATGCAATGGAGAAATCCAACTTTTACTGTTTTCTTAGGCATAGAAAATGTTTCAAACTTTCAGAAAAAATGGTGAGATCAAGCCTACAATAAATAGAAAGTATACTTCTTTGCTCTAGGCAATAAAAAAGAAAAATGGGGGGGGGGGTGGAGAGAGACACTGTGAGCCAGTTCAGCCAACAATTTCCATGTTAAAAAAAAAAGTTCAAGTTGGAGCCATGTGGTCTCAATAAAGTAGTAAAATATATTTTCTTTACCCTACACTTCATGTGCCCATAACCTTCCTTTTAAATCATCTCTAACCAGCCCCAAATCACTCTGACCGCAAATCATTTGGTGGCTTTGGTCTCCAGGCAATGGAATGTGCTGGAGTAGACGGGGAGTCGCTACCAAGAGTGCTCAGAGGGAGCTTCCACTCCCTTTGCTCAGGCACACAGACCCCAGCAAAGCCCTGAAAGGGTTCCGCGCTGAGATAGCACATGACATCATAGCTCAATCATTCAGGAAAAAACTGCAAGGGCTGCAGAATAGCACAACATGCCACAAACCACAGTGGGCAGATAAAGCCGAAGAACAGCTTTTCTTATGAAAACATTCACGAATACCACAGGCAGCTGGCAGAGACGCGTTTAATTACATTTACAGAAACCCATTGTATCCATCAACCCCACCATCTTTGGAGCTGACCAACAAATGGGAAGGTCGCTGAAGCCCGTCTTCAAAATGAGAAAGCCAGGAGGGCCTGAAGTTTAGGTCACCGCATTTCATAATGTGTATTACAACTAGATTTGACCCAGCTGTAAAATCGTTTGATAGGCTTTGAAAGCGTTTCCAAGTGAACTAGACCTTAATAGTAACCTATCTTTAAATTTACAGCTGGAGATTAAGAGCAGCCGAAGGTGTGAGAAATCAATTATTCAATTCATGATTAATTTAAGAGACACCGAGCTTGTCCTGGGCATAAACAAAGCTCAAACGACTGCCATCTGCCATCACATCAGAGGACCCAGCCTTGTACTTTGTAAGTGCCATTGGAACTTTTGTTTATTTATTTTTTTTTTAAAGGAACTGCTCAAAGAGTTAAGTCTATAGACTTGGAAGGGATGGTAAATGGATTGGGGGGTGCCCTCGGGCATCTCACAGAAACAAAGTTCAGCATGCACTGGTAAAGTATGATTAAAGCTCAAGAGAAAAAAAAAAACTGTCCAAATAAAATGCTTTAAAAGGAGTACTTAAGCATCATCTTACAATAATCTCTAAAGTAAGAGTTTTAAAGGAGACTGTGGAATCTGTGTGAGACAAGAGAGATACGCCTGAAAAGCCCCATGGACTTTTCTAATTTTAGCCCCAGAGAGCTATCATTGCTGCTAATTCTAGTCTGTGATTTCACCTATAAGAATGGAGATTTTCAATAGCAAAAAGAAAAGACCCAGCAAAACCGCACAACAAATAACAAATGAAAACACTCTGATGGTCAAAGCAGGTCTCGTCCCTAAAGGAACAATGAAAAATTATATAGTAGCTAGTGACCACTAATGTCTAATAGCCATAATCTTTTCAGAAAGATGGTATTTTATAGCCTGGTATCATATCTGGCAGTAATCTTTTTCATCAGACACCCAAGGAAAACTTTCCATTTCAGTTGGGGGGTGCGGGGGAGATGAAAGCTCAAATGCATGCTCATAGTATGTTCTGTTCCTGTAATGGTCGAAGAAAATTCGAGGCTCTTGGGTTACTGAAAATAACCTGTTTGCCATTATGTGTGCAATTATAAGCTAGGACTTGCTTTTTTAAAATTGCTGGGTTCAGCAGAGATTTCCCATGGATTTATTAGCAACAGAAATAAACAAGCATTCCACCGAACTCCACTTGGAAGTGTGAGAAGGGCTACTGAAAGTCTTTTTTCATCATGTGGACAAGAATTCAACTTAACCTACCAGGATGTTAAACTGCATTCCAGTATCCTGAAGACTTTCTTCATCCTCTGAAAACGAACTTCATGCCCCTTCCGAGGTGGTCCTCCTCCTCCCTGGCCCTTGCCACAAAACACATCACCTATCTCTTTCATCAGTAGTCTGTCTGTCAAGGGAGAAGTGACTTCAGCATCCCTGGAAAGCACAGGTGTCAGGCAGGGTCTTTATGTTCATACTGCAGGTAGACTGGGGGAAATCTCTTTGCAAAAGTCACGCGGGTGACCTGTGGATTAGCAAATTTCAAGACTTCTCCAAAATTGAATATTTCTAAAACTGCAACAGCAATGCTTTCCACAAAAACCACTGTGGAATTGTCAGTTTTTCACTTTAGTCTTTCCATGGTAGACAAGCCATCAGGAATGCATTCCTCCGTATTGTATTCTGCCTGCCACTTGTTCCCCAAGAACCACGGCCAACTGAATGCTAACGAAGGGGACCCCAACCAAAGGGATTCGAGGAGAAGGAGAGAATGAAAACGTAGCATTTGATTTTGTTAGACAAAAGACTGCAATCAAGTGAAACCCAAGAAAACAAACAAACTTTCAGGCAACTGAAAAGCAACAGGTGTGAAAACGCCCAGACTTCTCCTGGGAAAAAACACCAAACCCTTCCGTTGAAGTGTTTCCAGCTAAAATTCATTCAGCAACTGATCAGCGATTAGAGGTTGTCCTACTGCTCCCTGTGTGAAAGTTTTCCTTCTACTTCAACCAGGGATGGAACAGATTACAAAGAAATTAGAAGGAATATAAACTCGGCGCAAGCTGCTCCAGGCATATAAACGCCCGAAAGAGAAGCTTCTCTCAAAGTATCATTTTTTTTAAATGAATAAAGGCGGGGGGGGGGGGAATTCCACCCCGCGCCTCCAGCCCCTCCCCCACCCCAACTCTAACAACAGAGAAGTCGCGCGCGGAGCTGGACCCACCACCCCCGCCCCCTAAGAACGATCCCGGGAAGAATTAGGAAAACCGTGGCGAAAGACGGTCTACCCAGCCCACGACTAGCAAACACCCACAACAGTACGTTTCACTGAAGTACCTGCACGCCACTGCGGGGAAACGCTGCCAAGCAATATTTCCCGCCCCTCTACATGGTATTTAATGCTCTCACTTACCAGTTGAGCAGGAGACACGCTCTGCCCCCTGAAAAAAGCTCCCCTTGGGGGTCTTTCAGATCTCGGCTGTTCCCAGCTTGCAACCTCGGGTCTCGGAATTCAGCCTAGCTTGCTGAATACAACGGAGAAAATGAACGGGC
Organism: Herpailurus yagouaroundi; assembly: GCF_014898765.1. Classification (NCBI taxonomy): domain Eukaryota; kingdom Metazoa; phylum Chordata; class Mammalia; order Carnivora; family Felidae; genus Herpailurus; species Herpailurus yagouaroundi. The sequence goes on from NW_024412376.1 coordinate 21,864,216, forward strand.
AGCCGAGCCGCCCACAGCCCGGCCCCTCGCAGGCTGCGAGGAAGACGTCTCGGCGTGCCGGGGCTCCCGGGAAGCCTCCCAGCGGCCAGGCCCTCGCGAGCAGGCTGGATGCGAGGCGGGCCGACTGCAGCCGCGCCGAGTGAGCCGCGTCTCGCCGAGGGGCCGCGTGTGCGCCGTGCGCGTGTGGCAGAGAGGGGGCTGCTGGGGAGGGGGAGAGGGTGTGTCCTGGCGAGGAATGCCGCTCACTTCCACAAATAACCCTGAGCGGGGACGCGAGGCGATCAGCTCCTCTCGCTCCAAGCCCTTATAACGCTTAGGAAGGCTTTGACTTTGGTCGGGGATTGCAATCACCGGTGGAGAGGATAATAAGCAAGTTCCACCCACGGTTTCTAAAGCTCGTTCAGCTGCGGTTTGAAGCATTTCCCAAAGACCTCGTTCTTTTAGTCAACACAGCGTCTCTGAACACACCTTGGGGGGAAATCCAGGTGGTAACTAGTAGTGGATTTGTGGTAGTTATAAAAGAAATCAATTCCCACCTTGCTCTTCCTTATGTACCTACCCTTTCACGCAGGGGGTATTTCTCAATTACATTCTCCATCTACATTCTGGTGAACTGAACTGTTTTCTCTGATGCTGCCTTACTGTAAAGCTATAAATTAATTACTACATTACACATGAAGCCCCTAGGAAAAAGAAGGCTGAGAATAAATCTGGTTTTTGTTCTTTTTTATGTTGAACAAGTCTGCCATTAATCAAGTCTTTCCACCAATATCTAGGGAACAGACCCAAGATTGCGACTCATTGAGAGATGAACATGTGCATATGTCTGGTTGTTTTACAGTCTTTCTCTGCAGCATTATGTCATAGTGACTCAGTTACCAACCACACAGACAGATATAATGGAGAAACAATAGGAGAAACAAAACCAACTATTTAATAAAGACCTACCTACTTGCCAACTGTAACAGATTTCAGACAGGGCCTAAAGTTTAAACATTTTTAAGGATTATTTCACCACTTCCATTGTTTCCCTGTCTTAGAGTCACAGAACTGCTTCTCATTGGTCAGTTTGAGAAACAGAAACCCAGGATTGTATTTGGAAATTTAAGGAAGAAACTCATAAGGGACCCATGATGCTATTAATTTTAATGTAGCATGTAAAATGTCAACAGCATGATAGATTCTTGAAGTCAATTAGAAAACATCAGAAAGTGTGTTCCAGAAATAGAATAATCTTGAGAGGCCCAAAATAGAGATAGTGCAAAAAATGTTTTTTGAAATGGAAATAAAATGTTGAGACTTTGGTGTATATCTTTATTTTTAGCATCTTGAGGAAGTAATGGGTCACGAAATAATTGAATTTTTTCCTCACCTATTAAATTTCCCCCTCCTTTGAGAATCAATGTAAAGTTAGTAAGAATGAGTTTGCTTTTCAAACTGAAAATATTCTGGGTTTGGCAGGTCAGTCCCTTGTATGTTATTAGGTTCTTTCATTTGTTAACTACACTTCATTTATAGAGTTTTGCTGGAGTCACTGAATAACAGAGGCAAATACTTTTGTTTGTCTGAAAGGCATCACTGTAAAGCAGGGTGGCCTAATTGGGTGAGTGTCTCTAAGATACATTTCAAGTCCTCACCACCTTTCTCATCTCCAGCAAAAGGGTGGTAGAACAATCTTTCCTCTGTGAATTAGGGGGAACATTTTATTGATTAAAATGCCAAGGTGAAAGCAGAAGGAATAATGGGGGCAGGGGGTGGTTAGTATATGATCACCACGAGCACAAAGACCTGAATATATCCCTTTTAACTGCCTGTGCTAAAACTCTGAACTTTTTGAAGTCTGAAGTTTAGTTGAAATACCCAACATGCATACATATCTCAGGCAAAGACAGCACCCCTTTCTCATGGCTCTGTGTGTGCAGATGAGACTGAAGGAAAGGTGAAGTTTCTGCAGTCCTTCCACATCATATACAAAGGAGACCACCTTTTGAGTTGCACCTATTAGTGGTGCCAGATGTTCCTGGAAATTGCTCTTTGTTTCTGTGATCTGCCCACTTGCTTGTGCTCCAAATGACAACTATTGCAATGTTGAATGTTCCGCAGAATTTCTTGGGTTAGGAGAGGGAGTGGTGAAAGCTTTCTCACTGTGTGTGGTCCTTAGAGCACCTGTCTCAGGAGTGGGGAGGAGGGGAGCTTGCTGAAAATGTAAATTTCCTGGGCCCTTCTCAGAGCTACCAAATTAGGTCTTTCTCTGGGGGCTGTGCCATTATTCTGTGTGTGTGTGTGTGTGTGTGTGTGTGTGTGTGTGTGTGTGTAATTAAAGGTTTTGAATAAGTAATATGTTCACATAATTTGAAAAAAAAAGGTGTGTATACTTTTATTCAAGGTATATACCTTGAGTATATGTTCAAGGTGCAGCCTCCTTCCTACCACTGTTTCCCATATGTCCAGTTCATACATCTCCTCCAAGGCAGGAGTCTTTTTCTGTAGATTTTCAGGTTTCTTTATCCACCTACCAGCAATTATAAATTCTTACTTTTTTCTTTATTTCTTAAAAAGACTGTATGCAGAACAGTTACTGTCCTTTACTTTTCTCCTTCTCTTAAATATACTTTAGGATCTTTGGTCTATATCATATGTTCGATTATTCGTTCACTTAGAGACAAACACTTATTATGCACCTACTATATTCCAAATACTGTTATATATGCTGGGGATAGAGGTATGGACAAAATTGACAAAATTTTCTACTCTGGAGCATTTTTTTAACGTTTGTTTTGAGTGACAGAGAGAGAGCACGAGAGGGGGAGGGGCAAAAGAGAGGGAGACCTAGAACCTGAAGCAGGCTGCAGGCTCTGAGCAGCACAGAGTCTGATGTGGGGCTCGAACCCTGGAACTGTGAGATCATGACCAGAGCTGAAGTCAGATGCTTAACTGATTGAGCCACCCAGGCACCCCTGCTCCATAGCATTTCTATCTTGGGAGAGGGTACATGAAGCAGACAACAAACATGATAAGTAGATTATATATTGTATTGGAATATAATCAGAGCAATTGAAAAACTAGAACAAGGTAGTAGGGATTGGGAATGTGGGGTGGCGGATTGCAATTTTAAATGGAGTGGTCAGAGGTGACCTTATTGAAAAAATGACATGTAAGCAAAGACTTGATGGCAGTGAGAGAGTGAGCTTCGGAATCCTTTGGGGAGTATGTGATCCAGACAGAGGGAACAGGTAGTGCAAAGGCCCTGAGGTGGGAGTATGACTAGCATATTTAAGGAGAAACAGAGGCCAGTGTGACTGGAGCAGAGAAAGTGAGGCAGAATGTCACAGAGGGTTAGAAGGGCAACAGGGGGCAGATCACATAGGCTCTTATAAGCCAGTTTAAGGATTTGGGCTTTTACTCTTAGAGCAATGGACAGCCATCAGGTGGGTCTTGAGAAGAGGAGAGACATGATACAATTTACATATATATCAGCACACAGGAAACATGCTCATGTTTAAAGTTGCATAGTATTCCCTTGGATAAATACACTGCAATTTTATTCCATCAGGATGCAACTGATAGACGTTTGAGTTGTTTCCAATAATCAGCTCTGAAACAAACTTCCACATTTGCCATTTTACACTTGTACATCTATGGTATTAACATCCACAAGTTGGATTATTGGATTATGGATTTCTAATTTTTGATAGATACAGCCAAATTGCCCCCCAAAAGGCCTAAGCCAATTGACACTCCCACTAACAATATTGACTTGTTCTTGTTTTCCCACAGCCTTACCAACAGAGTGTATGATCAAATTTCTGGGAGTGTGCCAATCTGATAGGTGAAAAGGATGTCTCACGATGGTTTAACTTGCGCTTCTCTGATTCTGGGTGAGGTTGAGCAATGTCTTCGTATGTTGAGGCTCCAATTCTATTTCCTTTGTTGTGGCTTGTTGTACTTTGCCCATATTCTACAGGGCTCTTGGCCTTGTTCTTTACAGATTTATTTAAAGTTCATACATATTAAGGAGATCATCTCTTTGTGTATGAGCTGCAGATTGTTGGCTCCTTTGGTCATCTGCCTTTCGACTTGGCTGATGGTACTTTGCCATGCAAAAGTATCTCATTTTTATGTGATAGGAGGAAGTATATAGAAAGGCCTTTTCCATATCATCTACTTTGATGATTTTATTTTTTGACATTTAGATATTTGACAGATGTGCATTTTATCCTGGTTTAGTTGATAAAATATGGACCCTGCTTTATTTTGTTCCAAGTAATGATCCAGCTGCCCCACTACCACGTTTTAAAACAATAATTAAAAAAAATTTAATTGTGGTAAAAAGCAGATAATATAAAATTGACCATCTTAACTATTTTTAAGTGTTCAGTTCAAGGATGTCAAGTATATTCATATTGTTGCTCAATGGATTCCTAGAACTTTTCATTTAACAAAATTGAAACACTATACCCATTGAACAATAATTTCTAATTTTCCCCTCCCTTCAGCCTCTGGCAAACACAATTCTTTCTTTTCTTTTCTTTTCTTTTTTAATGTTTTATTTAGTTGTTTTGAGAGAGAGAGAGAGACAGAGAGAGAGAGGGTGTGCACTTGAACAGGGGAGGGGCAGACAGAGACAGAGACAAACAGAGAGACAGAGCAGGAGGGAGAGAGAGAGAATAACAAGCAGGCTCCACGCTGTTAGAGCAGAGCCCTACTCGAGGCTCAAACTCACAAAACCTGAGATCATGACATGAGCTGAAATCAAGAGTCAGGTGCATAACTGAGCCACCCAGGTGCCCCATCTACTTACTTTCTGTTCCCATGAATTTGATTACTTTAGATACCTCGTATAAGTAGAATCATTTTTGTGCCTGGCTTATTTCATTTAGGATAACGTCTTCAAAGTTCATCCATGGTGTGGCATGTGACAAGATTTCCTTGCTTTTGAAGGCTAAACAGTATTTCATTGCAGGTTCAGAGCACATTTTCTTTATCCCTTCATTTGTTGATGCATTTGGATTGCCTATACCTCTTGGTTATTATGAATAATGCTACTATTAACATCAGTCAGTCAATGTGTGTTTGAGATCCTGCTTTCAATTCTTTTGGATATATACCCAGAAGGGGAATTGCTGCATTATTTGGTAAGTCTATTTTTTTTATTTAAAAATTTTTTAAATGTTTTATTATTTATTTTTTGAGAGAGAGACACACACAGAGCACAAGGAGGGGCTGGGGGGGGGGGGGAGTGGACAGAGAGAGAGGGAGACACAGAATCTGAAGCAGGCTCCAGGCTCCAAGCTGTCAACACAGAGCCTGACGCAGGGCTTGGACTCACAAACCGTGAGATCATGACCTAAGCCAAAGTTGCATGCTTAACCGACTGAGCCACCCAGGCTCCCTTATTTTTAATTTTTTGAGGAATCTCCATACTGCTTTCCACAGCAGTTGCACTGTTTCACATTTCTACCAATAGTGCACACAGGGTCCAATTTTCTTTTCAAAGTTTATTTATTTATTTTGAGAGAGTGAGAGAGCACAAGTGGGGTAGGGGCAGAGAAAGAGGGAGAAAGAGAATCCCAAGCAGGCTCTAAGCTGTCAGCTCAGAGCCTGACATGGGGCTCAATCTCAGACACCATGAGATCATGACCTGAGCTGAAATCAAGAGTCAGATGCTTAATCAACTGAGCCACCCAGGTGCCCCTGGGTTCCAATTCTTCCACATATTCACCAACACTCGTTAATTTATTTTTTTAAATTTCTTTTCTTAATTTCTTTCCTTCCTTCCTTCCTTCCTTCCTTCCTTCCTTCCTTCCTTCCTTCCTTCCTTCCTCCCTCCCTCCCTCCCTCCCTTCCTTCCTCCCTTCCTTTCTTCCTTTCTCTCTTTCTTTCCTTCTCCCCCCAACCCCTGTCTCTTTCTTTTTTGATGGTGGCTCTCCTAATAGGTATGAGGTGATATCTCATTATGGTTTTGATTCGAATTTCTTTAATTATCAATAATGGTGTACATTTTTTCATATGCTTATTGGCCATTTGAGTATCACCTTTGGAGAAATGTCTATTCAAGTCCTTTGACCATTGTTTTTATTTAAAAATTTTTTTTAATGTTTATTTCTTTTTGAAGGAGAGAGAGAGACAGAGTGTGAGTGGGGGAGGGGCAGAGAGAGAGGGAGACACAGAATCTGAAGCAGGCTCCAGGCTCTGAGCTGTCAGCACAGAGCCCGACCAGGGCTTGAACTCACAAACCGTGAGGTCATGAACTGAGCAGAAGTTGGACGCTTAACCAACTGAGCCACCCAGGCACCCCTCCTTTGCCCATTTTTAAGTCAGGTTGTTTGTGGGGGGTTTTGGTTGAATTGTAAGAATTTTTTATCTATGAGATATTAACCCATTATCAGATACATGATTTGCAAGTATCTTCTCCTATTCCATAGGTTGGTGTTTTACTCTGTGGTTTGTCTCCTTTGATACAGAGAAGTTTTCAGTTTGATGTAGTCCCACTTGTCTGTTTTTATTTTTGTTGCCTGTGCTTTGCTCTGCTACCACTTTATGATGATAATCTCCTACCTACTGTTTTGAGGTGTCATTTTTAAGATGTATTACATTCCTGTATATAGTGAGTCTATTTCTGGACATTTTATTCTATTTTCTTGGTTGATCTTTTAATTTCAGTGCCACTACCACACTGTTTTAACTATTGAGGCTTTTAATTTTAATATCTAGTGAGCTTAATTCTCTCATTGCTCTTCTGTTTCCTGTGTTTCGTTTTTGTTTATTTTTCTGCGTGAATTTCAGACTAAATAATCAATAATGATAGAAATCCTTATATTTTTATTACTATAAGTGCACTTAGATAAACAGAGAGAATCAATAGCTTTTATGTTGTCAGGTTTTCCTAGCCAAGAAGGTAGATCTTTCCATTTGTTCAAATCTTATTTTGTGTCCTTCATCAATGTTTCATGGCTTCATTCAGATGTGTCCTGCAATATTTATTGTTACAGTTATTCTTAGGTATTTTATCCTTTTATTATTATTGTAAATGTGGTCTTTTCTCTCATTACATCTTCTTACTGGATATAATCAATTTATTACAGTGTATTCATTTTGTGCCATTTCATCTTACTAAATTCTCTTATTGTTCATAGATATTTCTCAATTCTTTTATATTTGTAACTATGTAATGATATCATCTAAAAATAAAGATTAACTTTCTGCTTTCCATTTTTTATACTTTTCACTTTCTTTCTAATTTCATTGTCTATTAAATCTAGTACGATGTTAAATAGCGGTAATGATAGTGGGCATTCTTGTCTTATATTTGATTTTAATGGAAATGCCTCCACTGTTTTCCCAGTAGATATAGTATGGGCTTTGGGTTGGGAATGATATATTTTATTATGCTAAGGAAGTGTTAATTTATCTTTATTTCCTTGAGGCCTTTTTCTGGGGTCAAGTATGATTACTGGCTTTTGTGCAAATGTTTTTTTCTAGTATCTTTAGAAATAATCATATAATTTTTCTCCTTAGATCTATAAATTTGATGGAATATAATAAATTCCTTAGTAATGAGTTATCCTTGCATTCCTATAATAAACTCCACTTAGTCATGGTAACTTTTTTAATGTGCTGGTAGATGCAATGTGCTAATACCTAATTTGGAATTTTTCCATTGATATTCATATTCATAATTATATTCATTTATATATATATTACATAATCTATATAATATATAAATATACATACTCAAATAGCCTATAAGCATATATTATATTATATATACCATTACATTATATTAAATATAATATATATTTACACATATAAGTGAATATAATTATGAACATGAATATCATTGGAAAAATTCCAAGTTAAGTATTAGCAAATAGCATCTACCAGCACATTAAAAAATTACCATGACTAAGAGGAGTTTATTACAGGAATTATATTTATATAATTACATATATTATATAAATAATTATATTCAATTATATTCATAAATGAGCTTTTAATAATAACTTTTTGTTTCATTGCATTGTGATCAGAGAATATTGTTCATAATGTTGCTATTTTTTAAATCAATTATCTTTTACTTTGTGGCCTAATTTATGGTCAATTTTCATGTATGTTCCTTAGTGACTTGAAAAAATAGTAGTTTCTACATTTTCAGGATACAGAGTTGAATAACATATTTTATTATCAATTTTGGTATTTATGTCTACTTCAAAGTTCATGTATTTTTACTTTATTTGTCATAGACTGAGAGAGTTTACATTCCTTTGTATTTTTCCTCATATCTTTTGTAATTTCTGCTTTATAAGATGGCTTCGATATTTTTTGATGACTATATATTCATAATTGTTACAGCTTCATTTCAAGTTTTTTTTTGCTTAGCGTTACAAAGTGCCCATTTTCTTACTCATTTTCTGGCTCAGATTCCACCTTATCTGCTAATAGGGTCATAACCTTACTTTATTTGCAGTTCCCGTTGCCTGGGGTGTCTTTTCTCAATCTTTCACACTCCTACTTTCTGAATCACTTTGAGCTACCCGAGTACCTTATGTACAGGGTTCCATTCCGTGATGCAGTCCACTGCCTCCCTTCTTGCTCGTCCGGTACCTGCACCAGGCATTATAAAACATCGTATAGCTTCCGGGTTCTGTTCTTCAAGTGAGTCCCTCAACTTTAGGGAGAGAATTTCCTTCTGGGGGCTTTGGGTGATCCCCATACCTAGTTTGCTTAGAGAAGTATTTACATGCTAGTTCATAGACATAAAGTTTGCATCCATTAATATAAGCTTATATTCACAGTAATTTTTTAGGAGTTCATATTATTTCTATAATAGAGTAAATTTGAATAATTATTTCCAGATTCAGTTTAGAATGATTATTTTTTGGTGGTGATACAAATAATACCTTACTTGGGCAGCCTGACACATGATTTCTTTTGATATTCCTAATAATACTGAGTTTGGAAGAACAGGTATCTTTATTAAACAGAGATACTGAGACGAGATTTCTCAAAATTTCATTTCCTCATCATTTCTCATACAAATAGACGATTCAGCTTTCAGATACACTGCAGAAAGACCTTGATACGGGGAGGGAGGTTTTCTGGTGTCCAAACGACAAAGTTTCAAATTAATGATAAGTGACAGTAAGTAGATTTAATTCTCTTCTGAAAATGCTAACGTTGTTGCAACACTGGACAGTTTACTGAAGGAGGTCATGGAATCTACCTTCCTTGGGAAATTTTAAAAATATCTCTTTCCAAAAAAAATCTCTTTCGAACAGTTTGAGTGTGGTCCTTCCCCAAGGCACAGGTGACTGGATAAAAACCTCTGGTGTCCCCTTCCTCCAGAACACTCACCAAGAACACCTCAGGGGTCTGGATGATTCATTCTCAGACTTAAGCCCCAGAAGTATGATCTAGCAGGCGATTGTTATCAATGATATTCAGATTTAAAAGCATAAAGTATTTATGTAACAAGATGCTATCTGATGGAGAAATTTAAGTAAAGACCCAACAGAGCACAATAATGCTGCTTCTCTTTCGGGGTTAGGGACAGGGAGATTACAATCAAATTCAAATTGCCTCATGTTAAAGGAAACATAAGAATTTCCACATTTCTTTTTCTGGACTGAAAGAGAAAGGGTAAAGGAGGAAGAGACAAGAAAATCTTTCACATTGAGACATTTTGGGATTATGTTTTCTTCTAACCAGAAATTCCCGAGTTGTCCTAAGTTTCAACGTCTGAATCCTGCTGACTAGCGAGACATTGTTTGAGCAAGACTGGAATTCTGAACATTCTTAGAGGCTTCATAAAAATCCCAAAATGATGGACAAATGCTTATGTTGTGGTCATGCAAAGAAAAGCCCCCTCATGATTTGGGATTGAGTTTGTTCACTTTATATTTATAGTATCCACACCAAAGGAATGTAGAATTTGGCATGGGGAGAGGATGGGGAAGTAGGGGGAAAAAGAAAGAATGGAGACCAGGTTTTGTCTGTTTGCAAGGGGTGTATGTTGTGACCTCGAGCCTATGGAGTATGGGGAGAGGGAGTGTTTGATAGTTTAGTGAGATTTTAAAGCAGAATCTCTTCAGGTTTCTTGTGTCGGAGAATGACTGAAAGAATTTTTAACTTTCCTTATTAGCAGCACCATCTGTTTACAATGAAAGCTTGGCTGCTATATTTTGGCCCAAATAAAAGCCGTAGGGTGCCCATAGAAGTCAAACGGATAAAGCATGTGCTCACAGACCTGAAGAATCACCCTCTTTTGCCTGTACAAGGCTTTCATGGCAGATTTACACAGCATCTCATCCCTACATAAATTCAAGATGATAAGCTTCTGAAAAGCAAAGGTGGGTCATAGGTCACTGCAGTTCACAGTCCAGGCACCTCATCTGCCACCTAACGAAATGATGGACGTCTTGGGTCACACTTGCTGAGAGAGGGGGGCAAGTGGCAAAAGAGCCATGCCTTTCACCATTTGTCGTGGGATTCTCATATACTTGGGACAGGGACTTGTGCATAAACACAGTCTTTGCATAATGCTAAAATTGGGAACCTGAGTTCCAGATAAAAACAGCAAAGGATAGAGTGAGTGAATAAGAAAAACTTCTAGTACCGAAACATCAAGCCTGGGGTGGAGGGTAGAGGCTGGAAGGCTAAGGAGTTGAAAATAGCAGTCAGGTCTCCCCGCCTCTCTCATTCTGATTTGTGTTGTGTCCTTGTTGCCAGGTGGGATTCCATAGCTCTCTTCCTGGAGGCTAGGAGTTTTCTCCCTTGCCCCAGAAATGAACCTTATTTATTTAAAAAAAAATTTTTTTAATGTTTATTTTCGAGAAAGAGAGAGAGACAGAGCATGAGTGGGTGAGGGGCAGAGAGAGGAGACACGGAATCTGAAACAGGCTCCAGGCTCTGAGCTGTCAGCACAGAGCCCAATGCAGGGCTCAAACTCACAAGCCATGAGATCGTGACCTGAGCCCAAGTGGGATGCTTAACCGACTGAGCCACTCAGGCGCCCCCCACCCCCAGAAATGAACTTTAGATGAGGATTTATAGGACAGTTACAACAGTGAATAAACTGTAAGTCTTGAAAAATTTGGGTAGTGATGAGAGAAGTTTCCCATAACAATGCGATTTGCATGCCGTTAGATAAACCAAGTGTTTATTGAACCCAGCTTCTGCTGGATTATGTGATGGAAGGCCCAGGGCTGAACTTTCAGAGGTTTATCAATGGCTGGGGAAGAGGGAAAAAGTACAACAAAACAAACCCATATGCATCTGAAACAGCTGCAGAACAATTAAGTATGTATAGGCATACCTCAGGTTCAGTTCCAGACCATTGCAAAGAAGTGAATACCACAATAGAACAAGTCAAATGAAATTTCTGGTTTCCTAGTGCCTGTAAAATTTATGTTTCCATTATACTGTAGTCTAATAAGTGTGCAATAGCATTATGTCTAAAAAACCAATATACATACCTTAATTTAAAAATTCTTATTGCAAAAAAAAACTCACCATTATCTGAGCTTTTAGCAAGTTATAATCTTTTTTTGGTGGAGGGTCTTGCCTCCATGTTGATGGCTAATGACTGATCAGGGTGGTGGTTACTGAAGGTTGAGGTGGCTGTAGGCCTCTTTTTTTTAAATTTCTTTTTTAATGTTTTATTTATTCTTGAGAGAGAGAGCACGCACGTGAGAGAGAGAGAGAGAGAGAGAGAGAGAGACAGAGCATGAGTGGGGGAGGGGCAGAGCGAGAGAGGGACAAGCCGTGAGATCATGACCTGAGCTGAAGTCAGATGCTCAACTGACGGAGCCACCCAGGCACCCCTGTAGCTTCTTATTAAAGTAAGTTAGCAGTGAAGTTTGCCACACTGATTGACACTTCCTTTCACAAGACTTCTCTGTAGCATGCAATGCTTTGGGATAGCACTTTACCCACAGTAGAATGTCTTTCAAAACTGGAGTCAGTCCTCTCAAACCCTGCCACTGCTTTATCAATTAAGTTCATGTGACAGTCTAAATCCTTCGTCATCATTTCAACAATCCTCACAGCATCTTCACCAGGAATGGATTCCATCTCAAGAAAACACTTCCTTTCCTCATCCATAAGAAATAACTCCTCATCCATTATAGTTTTATCATGAGATTGCAGCAAGTCAAATAATAATGAAAGCACTTTGAAATATTGCAAGAATTATCAGAACGTGACACAGAAACACAAAGAGGACAAATGGGGAAAATGGCGTCCACAGACTTGCTCAACACAGGATTGCCACAAAACTTGAATTTGTGAGAAACGCAATATCTGCAAAAGTGCAGTAAAGCAAAGCGCAATAAAACCAAATATGCTCGCATATGCTAGTCTGGAATGTGGTTCTCAAGTACTGTGGATCAGAATCAAATGGGTCTTGAACAAATGCAGATTCCTGGCTCGACCACTTGAATTCCGAGGTTCAGGGCATGGACCGGGGATTTGTATTATATTTTATTTATTAATTTTTTAGATGTTTATTTATTTTTAGAGAGACAGAGAGAGGCAGAGAGTGGAAGACAGAGGATCCAAAGTGGGCTTAGCACTGACAGCAGAGAACCAGATGTAGGGCTCAGTCTCACAAACCATGAGATCACGACCTGAGTTGAGGTCCGACACTTAACCAACTCAGCCACCCAGGCACCCCAAGGATTTGTATTTTAAATCAGAATGCTCAGTGATTTCACACAAATGAACATCAAAACCTACTTTGAGAATTGCTGGTCTACAGTATTCTATCACTTTATTCAAAAAGAGGTAGAAGTTTGTTGAGTTCTTACTGTCTGTGGGTTTTGTAAACACTATGCCATTTAATTGTGTCAGATGTTCTATGAGGACAGTTTAGTCAGGAGTTTAGTCAGGGTCTGCATCTAAAGTCTGCACTCTTCTGTTGGCAAGCGTGTTGTCGCCTCTTTCCAAGATGGGAGAAAGTCAGGGTGTGCAGGAACAGACTACAGAGCCTGGGTGTGGTGTTTCTTGTCCCAGGCTGTCTCCCTAAGCTGGCCTCCCCATGGCTCCCAAAGTGATCTAGCAAATGCAAATCCAACCATGGTATAACATTATACTCTATTACACTGTGGCTTACTTTTTGCATTGAGCAGTATAATTTAAACATCTTTCGGGTTGGGTTCGCTGAATTTTGGCACATTGAAGGACATTTTTTGGAACTGCCATCAGCATAAAAAAGAAATATTGTAGCATTAAGTCTATTGACTACATTGTTAGCATGGAGCTTGGGTGGTTTATGTCTTAGATTCAGTTAATTTTGTTCTAGAGTCAGGAAAATGTGTGGATGGATTTGCACAAATTCATCCTTACCACTGGAAAAGCTTCATATACACACTCTACTGCCCATTGTTTAGGAGAACTATACTTTTCATAATGAAGCAACATATTTTTGTTTAAGACTAAGTTTGGTCACAATTACATCTGATGTTCTTGAAAGCTTGCAGAAGAGAAGACCTGGCATGGCCCCAGACTGGTGGATTCTGTGCTTTGCTGTTGTTGTTATTCTTTTAAGACATCCACTAGCCATAGGAGATTCAGGTGTCAGTTCAACTTAATCAGACTGATTGTATGTGTAAGAACCCTGGAGCTTGTTATAAATACTCTTTCCTTAGTCATTCTCATCCCTCACTTTTAAGCACCATAGATCGAGATGGTTCTACTTACTGGAAGATCTCCCACTACCATGTGAGAAATGGCAGACCCCAAATTTCTCCAGCTCTATTGCCAGCCCAGTCTGAGCCACAGTTCTTTCCAGTCCAGACAACTGAAGAGCCTCCTATTTGGTTATCCCCACAACAGCCAGTATTGCCATCATTTTTTTTTAAATATACTTAAGAATTTTAAAATTTATTTTCATTAATTAATTAATTAATTTTTAGAGAGAAAGCATGAGCGGGGAGGGAGGCAGAGGAAGAGAGAGAGAGAGAGAGAGAGAGAGAGAGAGAGAGAGAATCACAAACAGGCTCCGACTCAGGGTTCAATCCCATGACCCTGGGATCATGACCTGAGTCAAAATCAAGAGTCAGACTCAACTGACTGAGGCGCCCAGGCGCCCCAGCCAGTATCACCACCTTAACATGCAGATGGGGGTAGGTCATTTCCTTGTTTAAGACAACTAAGTGGCTGCCCATTTTGATTACATTAAAAACAAAAGTCACTTAAGTGACATTGAAGTCATTTAAGGCCATGGGTGATGCGGCTGCTGCCTACTTCTCCAACCCCTCCATCTCCCATCTGCATTACAGTCTGCTGGTTTTCCTTCAGCTCCTGGTCCATACTGACTGCTTTCATACTTATGGCCTTTGATACAGTTTCTATGCATCCTTCAGGTCTTAGTTCTTAACTCATCTATCTCTTCGGAAGGTCTTCCTCCATCATTAGACTTTGCTTTCCCACCACTTATCAAATATACTTTGCGTCTTTGTTTAAACTGACTTTCCTGCAGGAGGGTGGTTCGTGAGCATGTTCTTATCCATAGCTCAGTACCCAGTGGAGACATGGCACATGTCAGAAGCTCAAAAAGGAAGAAGCAGTCAGGGCCTGGTCATGGCTGGACATGCACCTTATTAAAAACTGCATATAGTGCACCAAACATCCAGATATGCTGGATGTTGAACTAAGAGCATGATACAAATTACTGTTGCCTTCTAGAAACCTAAAAATGAATCTGAGATAACACACCATGTGGGGAAAAAGGTGTACAAGAATTTATAGAGACCTACCAAATAATGCAACTGGGGAATGAAGCAGGAGTAAAGCTCATGAATAAACAAATACATATTTCATAGCAGCCAGTATTACCTTGGAGGAAAGAGCTCATTCTCTTGGCTAGGCAAAGGTGACAGGTAGTATGTTTGATCCCTGATGTTAAGAGCTTCAGATCACGATACAGTAAACCCCCTGTCATGTACTCCCATCATATTTAGAAGAGATTTCTGTATCTCTTCCTATTATTTGAATATGGCTGGCCTTTCAGAACTCTCCCTGTGCCAGAAAAGGAATAAAATAGTGACTAAGGTGCGTGTGTCACTGAAAAATTTCAGAGATGTAGTTACATTTTATTCTGGTAGGTTACCTGTAAGAGTATGGCCAGTACAGCTTTGGAAAGCTAGCAGCTGGAGATGCCCAAAGTCTCAGTCGATAACCTATGTCAGAAGCACAGGTTAGTTTGCACAGAGAAGACTTAGACTTTGGAGAGCTCCTGCCACCCCTGGGAATGGAGTGTGGAGTCTAAATATGTAATAAGACCCTACGTATCCACCATTCTTTGTAATTTACAAGGCACGTTTACATGGTTGTTTCATTGCTCATCTCAATTATCCTGCGATGTAGCTATAGTGATCATCATCCTACAGAAAAGGAAACTGAGGCTAGGAATATAAGTGACTTGGTTGAGACCATCCAGCCTGTCAAATAAGTGGAGTGCTCACATCCCCCCTTTTTTTCTTAATTTTGTTTATTTATTTTGAGAGAGAGAGAGAGAGCGAGCGCACAAGCAGGGGAGGTGCAGAAAGAAGGAGAGACAGAATCCCAAGCAGGCTCCAGACCATCAGCGCAGAGTGCAGAATCTGATGTGGGGCTTGAACCCATGAATCGCGAGATCATGAGCTGAGCTGAGTTTAAGAGTCAAACGTAAGTGACTGAGCCACCCAGATGCCCCTCACATCACTTTTTATAGCTGCCTCTCATTTCCCTTCCCTGTTCTCATTAGAGTTACTTTATTTTCTTCCCTGAGAGCAACACAGAACTTTACTGGTCATTTATTTGCATTGCAATAGTAGGAAATTCAAAATCTTATTTAAACATCTCTTTCTCCCTCCAAAACTCAACCCCTTACAGTATCTATTTTGCAAGTTTGAAGAAAGTCAGGCTGTGAGGGAGGTGGTAGAGGGAACTTCCTAACTATGTTTCCTGATGTTTCAGTTTTCTTCTTACTATTTCAAAAATAACAACCACAATAGTTATTTACTTGGAGAAATTACTACTGATATTTTGTGTCATCTACTTGTCATTATCACATTGTCAAGTTGGTTTTATAAGTGTCTTCATTTTAAAATAAAAAAAAATGTTTATTTATTTATTTTCAGAGAGAGCGAGAGAGTTGGGGAGGGGCAGAGAGAGAGGGAGAGAGAATCCTAAGCAGGCTCTGTGTCATCAGCACAGAGCCCGACACAGGGCTCTAATTCACGAACTGCAAGATCATGACCTGAGCCGCAATCAAGAGTCAGATGCTTAACCACCCAGGCGCCCCTGTCCTCATTTTATAGTACAGGACATGCAGTCTGAAGGAATTGGATACCTTGCTGAAGAGTACATGGAAAATTACGGAGGGGCCAGGACCCGACCCAGCGAGTCTGACTCAACCTGTAGGCTTTGCTCTTTGACTTCATTATACTCTTTCTGGACTCCTATCGTTTTCACAAGGTTGTGGAGCACCCTACCCCTGCCTCAACTTTTGATCAGCTCCTGTTTCTTCTCTGTGACCCAGGAGCTGCTAAAACTATGTGTCCCAAGTGGGGGAATCCATCGCCAAACCTCTCACAACAGGTGCTTGCTTATAAGAAATCAGCTTATTAGGGGCACCTGGGTGGCTCAGTCTGGTAAGCATCCGACTTTGGCTCAGGTCATGATTTCACGGTTTTTGGGTTCTAGCCCCACATTGGGCTCTGCACTGACAGTGCAGAGCCTGCCTCGAATTCTCTCTCTCTCTCTCCCTCTCTCTCTCTCTCTCTCTGCCCCTGTCCTGCTCTCACTCTCTCTCAAAATAAATAAATATACTTAAAAAAAAAAGAAATTCATTTATTGGTAATGGGCAGGCTCTAGGACTCTTTAGGGGAAAGAAGACTATTTTTCTTGGTGTGTTTATCACTTAGGATTAGGTTCAGCTTCATACAACATCTATCCTACCCCACCCCATGACTAAAAACAAAATGAAACACAAAAATGAGCAATTAAAGAGGACATCATGTAAAAGAGATGTAAAGTTAGCATGTTTGGGAACTCATGATCATCTGCTCATGATTGTCAGGGACTCAAGCTTCCTTCTCCTCTGCTAATTTGCCCTTATTAGCATATGACCTCATTTCTAAGGGTGGCTGCTGCTGCACCACCATTGCGTCCCCCTTCCAGCCAGGAAAAAGGAAGAAGCAGTAGGGGCCTGTGTCAGCTGTCTTTCAAGGTGCCCACAACACTTCTGCTTACATCCTCATGGTGGTCTGGTCTGACCACATCTAGTGGTCAGGATGCCATACACCCTGGTAAGACACAGGCTATTATTTGAGGAATCCTGGGGTAAACAACAAGGAATCCTGCCACTGTCTCCCACGGCCGTCATTCCCCAAACTTAGGGACTTAAGAATCACCTGAAAGCTTGTTAAAGTCAGATTCTTGGAGCCACCGTTAAAGATTCTGGTAGGAAAGGGGTGCCTGGGCAGCTTAGTTGGTTAAGTGTCCATTCTTGGTTTTGGCTCAGGTCATGATCTCATGGTTATGTGATGGAGCCCCACATCAGGCTCCACACTGGGCATGGAGCCTGCTTAAGATTCTCTCTCCCTTCTCTTTCCTTCTGCCCCTCCCCCCCCATATGTGCATAGGTGTTCTCCTGTTGCAAAGGGTAAGGACGCACCTGCCTCTTGAGAAATATCATATGGGGTTCAATCAGAAACCAGGAACAGAGAACAGATGGTATGGTATGATGTAATCTGGTGAACTCGGTTTAAAAAATAAACCCCATTTGTTTCTCCTGTAGTTAAATGATATACAGTATCTAACCTGCTTCTCTAGTAGCTGCAGTGAAGTTTCCAAGCTGAAAGAAATGCAAGTAAATTTTCTTTTGTAAGAAAAGGGGGCGAAACCAATAAATTATTTTTTTTGTATTTTTATTTTAGTTTTTAAAAAATGTTATTTTATTTATTTTGAGAGAGAGAGAGATTGAAAGAGAGAGAGAGTGAGTGTATGCATGCATGTGAGCAGGGGAGGGGCAGACAGAGGGAATCCCAAGCAGGCTACACACTGTCCGCACAAAGCCCAGCACAGGGCTCAATGTCACTTACCGCGAGATTGTGACCTGAGCCGAAATTAAGAATCTGGCATGTAACCGACTGAGCCACCCAGATGCCTCCATAAAATATTCTTTTAATTCTATGAACTACTCTGCTCTGAATTAATTTAGGATATTTTTCAAATTTCGGATTCATTTTTTGGAAATGATCTAATGTAGATAAGGCCTTATCCTTATGGCCTGAAATGAGAAAACGTTTAATAACCATATCAAAAGATGGCATGCAGCTATTGGAATCCTTTCTCCACATGATTTTTTTTTTCAACGTTTTTTTTTATTTATTTTTGAGACAGAGAGAGACAGAGCATGAACGGGGGAGGGGCAGAGAGAGAGGGAGACACAGAATCGGAAACAGGCTCCAGGCTCTGAGCCATCAGGCCAGAGCCCGACACAGGGCTCGAACTCACGGACCGCGAGATCGTGACCTGGCTGAAGTCGGACGCTTAACCGACTGCGCCACCCAGGCGCCCCTCTCCACATGATTTAAAACCAAACAAGTTAGAAAGAAGACAGGATGGGGCGTATACAAAATGAAGGCAAGATATCTATGGTTACAGATTCTTTGGTCACAAAATTAAGGTTGACTCCTTGAAACATGACCCAGGTTACTCTCACAGCCAAAAGCAGTATATAAAGAGTAGGCAAAAAATACTGTGGCAGTCATGAAAACCCAAGACCTCTTAAACAAATGTTTTTGAGGAAAAAATGGTAACATTATCATTCCTTCCTTAACAATCACATCATAAATAACCTTCCTCAGCTAGCTAGAACAAAGTCTTTTCATCCAGAATTTGAAGGCAGAGACCTCATAAATTGACTGGGATATTCTTCCCCTGTTTGACCACAAAGCAGTGATTATTTGAAACTATAGGTTCCTGCTGGTACGTTTTTCAGAGCAAGTCACTAGTGGGATTGAGAACAGTTGACATTCATTGCTTTGGTGACTGACACCTCAAAGACAATGTGAGAAGAATCACGAGCACCCCTTTGGCGACGGATGCAGCGGAGTGGGCTTTCAGATGTCATCTCAGACACCTCTGAGATTCGCCTTTGAGGATCCCTACCATTGCCTCGCATCCAATCTATCCCTCCTGGAGGTGGCAAGGTGTGGCTACACGTGTGTTTGATTATCTAAAGAGAGTGAATATAAAAAACAAAACCTAACCCAAGAAGGAATGTAAATCCAGTCTTCTCCCGCCTTGTTGAAATGTAATGTTAGTATTTAAGAATTTTTTTTTGCCACTACATACACTTGGGCCAGAAACTAACACTCAGACCCCAATTTCTGCTTTTTTTGTTCTTGTTTTTTTGTTTTTTTGTTTGTTTGTTTGTTTTGTGAAGCAGTAAGAAGAACGTCTTCATGATTACCAAAAGTATGTGTGGATAAGTGGCAATGAAGATCAATCATTTTTCCTTTGTTCAGTACCCAAGCCGTTTGAGGTATAGATCACAAAGTAGCTTTTTTTTTTTTTAATCACATGTGTTTCCATGACGAGACAGAAGGTGTGTGAAACGGAAGCATGTTTTATATGGATTTTTAAAAGTAGTGTCTAATCAAAGTTTTTTTTTTTAACTTAGCATCTTCCTTAGGAATGAGGGCAAAAATATCCAAAAGGTACATTGCAAGAAATATGAGCCATTCATTCTCTTAGTCTATTCCTTGAATCATGTGACCCTAATCCACCAACTTCTTAACATCCCTGCATTAGCGCTTCTTGGCTCCAGCCATCTGTCACTTTGAGATATCTTGCTGCCATTGTATTTTAAAGACCCACAGCCTATTGACAACGTTGCTGCTTTGGTTGTTATTCATGTATGCAGTTTTGGACAATTCGAACAGCTCATGGAAATGGCAGTGTCCCACACTGACGTGGTTAACCCTGCAGAGCTGTGGATGAACACACGTTTTGGAAAGAAGAGTGTCCTTTGTTACTCGGGTTGATTTCATTTCATTGTACTTTTGGTTCCTTTTTCAGCACTAGGTTCTTAAGAATTTTTTAAAAAAATAATTAATGGTGAAAAATATACCCAAGTTAGTGGACAGCTTAGGGACCCAACCACATCTGGAAGTGTAGATGAGCAATGAGAGTTCGCTATTCAAAAGCAAAGGCAAAATGAGACCATTGAATCAACACTTGTAAAAGCATGCACAATATTTATAAAGGATTTTTCACCAGAATTCCATTTGTTTATTGCTGCTTTATGGTTTTCCAAATTGGAGAAAACTATTTCAAACATGTATGATACACATATGAGCAATTTCCAGAGAGGAAATCTTTGCCAAAAACCACCTAGCAGCCAGCCAGGGAAGCTGCTCTCTCTCTTGGTTTGAGGGCTGTTTTGGGGGGCCTGCAGAGCTCCCCAAGTGCAGCATAGGCCTCCTGTTAATTTATGACTACTACTACTTTTTAAATATGAGTAACAAAGTACACATGTCTTTTTTAATAATAGTAAAGTCCAGGACTTTTAAGAAAAGACGATTAAGACTAATGTAGCACTCAGATGATAGAAAAAAATAAAAATAAAGACAACAAGAGGCAGAAACCAAGCCAAGAGGTAGAGACTTTGCACTTTCTTCTTGAGACTGGAGTTTCTCCGTGAAAGTAACGGCGTCATCCACATACAGAGTTACATCTGATGGACATTACTTGTGACATTACTTAGGCAGAAAAAGAACAGCCGAAACCCAGTTCTCCAGCTTTTAAATGAATTCCCAGCTACAAACCAGAAGAGTAACACTGTTAGGTTTTCAGGGCAGCTGGATTGGTGCTGTACTACTCAGGTTTCTTTTTACAATGTTGGCATGACTTTGTGGGATCCATATATTATTTATGTGGCACCACTACCATGTTTTTAAACAATCTTTGGACATATGCCCATGAATTAGTTTTATCTAATTCTCCCTCTTTTATCCATAATGAGTTCTAGCCTTCATAGCCAGCATGACTTGGGCACACTCTGTATCCCCTGGAAGACTTTGGGGCAATCCCAGGGGCTCATTATTTCTAATTACTTCATATCTGGATGTGTAGGGCTGAGCTCACTCCACAAACCAGCCAAAGGAGGTAGGATTCTTCTACCACTTTCCTCTCAATTATAAATATGTATGTTTCACAACCAGTCCCTTGCAGCCAAAACCTAAAACCTACATCAATTTCTGGCACTATCTAGAATACAGGATGTAGCACAATTAACTCTAGGGAGTGTTGACACATACCCAAAAGATGAGGAAAAGATGATGTGGATAGGTAAAGATCAGGACAGGATATAGGGCTGGAGGAGTTCTGAAAAGAATTATGGTACATGCTCCTTGGTGCAGCGTGGCCATCAAAAACATGATGCGTTAGTCGAGACATTTAGCTTAGCAATATTTCAGTGGGCTTGCAACTAGGGTGACCGATTCCTCTGAGTTTGCTGCAGATTTTCTTGGCTTCAGCACTAAACATCCTACATCCCAGGAAACCTCTCAGTCCTAGTCAAAACTGGGATGATTGGTCACCCTATAAGAAACATAGACATCGGTGTCTGAGAGATTAAGTTCATACAATGCACTTAAAAATGACATTAGAAATTAATTGTTTCTGTCATGCCACCGCTGAGACTATTTCCATTATTCTCCACTTGTTACTGAAGGAAGCTAGCAAGAAAGAGGCATTCAAGAAGTAGAACTTTCAGCCATTACACTGGTAAGATGGACATCTTTACAACTTAAACTCAGTAGTTCTGAATACTATGAGAGAATAGTGCAGAGAGTTTTTTGAATTCCATGGTTTCAGAGACATCAATCCTAAAGTAGGAACATTCATTTTTTTCCAAACCCCCCTTTCTAAGGAGGATCCTGTGCTGTGCGGTTTAACTCAAGGGCCCTATGAGAAGATTTCTAGGAAGTTCAGCTCTATGGAACACTGTGCAAAACCCTCCACTCCATATCTAAAGAGCTTCTGGTAAAATAGGAAAATATTTTTTCATTAAGATATTTTGGGAGACACACCTGTTTCTCTTGGATGAGTCGCCATATCGAGACAGACTTTGCAGTAGGCACATGGCAATCTGGTTTAATTCAGCTTATATTTGGGAGCAAGTGCCTTGTATTTGGGACCCAAAGAATAATGCATTGCTGCACCTTGCATAAAATCATTATGCCAGAATTCAGCCAAAGAATACTTTCATCATTGTTCAGCTGTTGAAAATGTGGAGCAAACGAGTGGAGGGTCAATTTGGCCCAACTGTGATGGTTCTTGAAGTATCATCCCCCAATCAGAGATAACGATGGAGAGTTCTCTGGGATCAGAGTTGCCAATATGTGCTGAGGCTGGATAAATCATGGGAACTGCCACATGCAGATGGTGGCATATGAGTTCCCTTAATTAGGAGGGGTTGAGAAGATGATTTTAGAAATTATAGGCTGTTTTTATTTTTTTTTTAATCCAGACTTCAAAGACACTGCTAGGGACTGAATGTTTGTGTCCTTCCAAAATTCATATATTGAAACCTTAATCTCCAATGGGAGATGAGACCTTTGGGAGATAATTAGGTCACAAAGGTGAAACTTTCATGATGGGATTAGTGCTCTTATAGGAAGAGACTGGCGAGGGCTTGCTTCCTCTATCTCTGTGCAATCTGTGTGACGTAGAGACACAGCAAGAAAGCAGCCATCTGCAAACCAGGAAGAAGTGTCCTTACCAGGAACTGACCACAATGGCACCTTAATCTTGGACTTCCAGCCTCCAGAACGGTGAGAAATAAATGTCTGCTGTTGAAGCCACACAGTGTATAGTAAGTTGTTATAGTAGCCTGAACTAAGACAGACACCTTATGTCTTAACAAAATTGAGCCATTTTAGGAAGCAGAGAAGTTTGTAGTAGACATGTTAGGATTGGTGTCTCTGATTTCATTAAATGAGACTGCACCCTCTGAGGTCTTTTGGTAAGGCAAAGAATCAAGCAGACTTTGAAACCACTGGTGAAGGCTAGCTACATCCTACAGAAATGAGAAAAATCTGCAAGGAGTATCAGACCAAGTTCCAGGTAATCATGCATTAAAATGGCATTGGAAAGGCAGAACCTTAAAATAGATCAATGCCAGAAATTAAATGTAGCCTGTATGATTTGTCATTAGGATGTGGGTATAGAATAAGACTTTCTAGACCTCAATTTTGGTTATTGGCAATTTAATAGTCCTGCAAAATATACATATCAAGTTGAAGAGTTGAGGAGATTCCTATGTTGAAGGTTTTTTTGTTTATTTGCTTTGTTGTCATTTTGTCATTGATAAATAGGATAGGGAGAGAAAGGTCCTACTTTCATGTTTGTATTTCAAGGCCTCTGGCAGATGGTCCCCTGGAAAGGTATGATGGAGCACAGCTTATAGGATCCATAGGAACTGAGACACTCAGTTCAGGCCAGTGGGTAGTGATTTACAGCAAAGAGTTTCTAGTCAAGCTTAGACTTCACCACCAATTGGTGAAATGACCTGAATTTTCACTGTTGGTGGAGCTCATGTGAGGGAAGAAAGAGAATGAAGTGACTGTGGCAACCTTCAGGAAAACAAGATCAAATGATAGAGTTTGGCTATAGCTCTTGGAGTAAACTTGGGAACTAGAATAGAACTCAGTTTGCTGTTATCAGATTCATACTAGCAAGAGCCTAGTATGAATCACTGATGACACTAGTATGTCACTGATGACAAAGGGGCCAGCCAGAGTCATCTTTACCTAGTCACAGGTATTTCCCAGGATTGATCACAAACTGGTCAGCGGCTAAACTCTAGATATTCGTAGGTGGGAGACAGATATGACAATAAATCTGTGACTGCACAAGATTTGGGGAAATGGAGTCACACACATAACCACCTTATTTGTGCTAAGGGGTTTTCATAAAAGAACTCCACTAACGCATGATCTTCCCTTCCTTACAGACCTGTCAGAACAGGAACTAACCCAGGCTGCTCGTTGCCACTCTGGAACCCGACTCTGGAGATGCCACAGAAATGGGGAGGGGGATATTGAACCCAGAGTTAACATAAAAACTGGAAGAAAGCCCCTGGGAGCCACAAGGAAGCTGGATCACAACATGTGTGTGAAAATGTTGACCCAATATGGAGGAAAGGCTGGACTCCATGAGGAGGACCTAGGTTCAGGGAGCAATGCTGTATCTACCCCTCTCAGTCTTGTAGCTGGGATTGAGAACACTTGGTGATGTGACAACCAGCTGGGGTGGGGAGCTGATAACCAAATATTCAGGCCATCTGGCCAGCTGTATGCGTTGCCTCCTTAACAACCCTCCACACAGAAGCTTCCATGGTGAAGGGAGAGTCCCCAGGGGCAGGGTCACCTGTTTGAGAAGGAAGGCATGCTAAACAAAAAGTGACTGTGTCCAGAGAGTAACATTTAGGCATTCCCAGCCCTAAGGCAGCTCTCTGGAAAGGGTACAGACTGAGGTCCTGGCTTCTACCCCTCTTTCCAGAGATTCTTTATCCACCAAGGAAATGAATGCCCTCAGAATAAGCGCTCTCAGGAAAAACACAGAGACTGCTGAGGAGAATAAAAAGGAAAATCCCAAGTGGAGAAATTATCCCAGATGAAACATACTTAATGGACTGGATAAACTAAGGGGTTTAAAATAAAGACGCATCAAATATTCTCAAAGGTGAAGGAAGATATTGAAGAAAAGAAGAACAAATAAACAGTTACACGTAACCAATTGGAGATACTGAATAGGAAAATATACTAGTTTAAATAAATAGCGTAAATGAATCAAATGATGAATTGGACATAGATTAAAAAAAAGAAGTAGTGTACAAGGAGATTGGGGTACAGAGCTTGTTTGGAATTGGAAAGGAATAAGGAAATAGAATCTATAAAATAAAATGAAGCATTGTGGAGGACACGATAAACCACCCTGGTACAGAAGCGATCCCAGAAGGAGAGAATACATGGAGGGGATGACGGAGAATTTCCCGGATTTAAAGAAGCATGTAAAAATCTCAAGTTCAGAAGATTCTGAGCTGCATGAGGCACGTCTTGGGTCCCACATCACACCATCATAGCCTACCTTTTACTCCAGCCAATGCTTGCAGCTCCCTGTAAGTATAACTCCCGGGACAGCACGTTCCCTAAACTAGCCTGAGTTCCTCTTGCTTGCGGCTTGCAGGCCTCTGTGAGGCATGAATGAGGGCCTGCAGGAGCCCTCTCAGCAGCTGGAAGTACTGATCCCACCCACTGAGTGTGGGTAGGTGGGGACTGACGGATAAATGCGCCTTTCTTTCACCTGCTGGTTGGACAGTTCTGAGTTAGAATGTTCAGATATCTTCAAAGGGTCCCAGTAGGGACAGGCCCTAGTCATGCAACTAGAGCACGCTTCCTTGCACCAGCTTTCGGTCCCCACCCCCTACTCCATTGCTATATTCTGGGATCACCGTTTGATGAGTCAAGCTGCTTTGGAATCAACACCAGCAGCTCCCTCAGGTCATACTTCTTGTTCTTGGAGAAAACAAAGCCCCTATTGATTTAAGCCACCGTAAATTGGGTTTTCTATTATTCACAGGTGAACACAATTGTAGCTAGTCTACATTTGACAGGAGACGCAGTGGCTGCCTGAATGGAGGAAGCCGGACCCTGCTGTTGCATGTTTGAGTTCAGGATTTGATTCCCTGGCTTTACAGAGAGGCAAGACTCTCAAGGGCCTTGGAAAGAATTTTACTCAGCTCAGCAGAAGACAGGAAGGAAGAGGGGGTGGGTGTTGAGGCAAGAACTGGAAGAAGTCCTGGGTGCCTCCTGGGATGGCCCATTCTTTGTGGAAAACTGCAATGATTTCAGCAAGACAAAATTTGGTAAGGCCAAAAGTATTTCCAGCTTTCCCCTTCCTCATCTGCTATCCTATGCCTGTTATACTGATCAGAGCAGGGCGTGGAGAAAAATGACAGATACCCAAAAATGCCAGAGTGATTCATATAAATCGGGGCATAGAAAAAAAAAAAGGAAAAACCAAAATAAGAACAGAAACAGCCGTGGATGTGGGAGAAGGACTAAAAGAAAAGAGGGAGGTTGGGGGAAGAAAAAGAGAACTATCTAATGAGGATTTTTAAAAGTTTTGATGTGTATTATATGATGTCATTCCTCCTCCCAGCTGCTCTTGGGAGACTTCGGTAACCACTTAATTATATTTCAAGGATTTGGGTTATGGATTTGTGTTCGAGCGGCAATATCACAGTGATATAAGTCATGAAGTGTCAAGTCTCATGAAGATTAACAGTATAATATTTCATGAACATTAGAGCATTTGGGAGGAGAAAATTAAGCCATCTTGAGATATAGATGTGGGCTCACCAGGTGAGCAGTGAGGCTTGCTGTGGGCATGCTTCAGACTTGTGCCTATGAAACACTGCAGACCACTTTGGTTATAAGCCATGTAGGTACAGTAATGGACTCAGTTGTTCACTCAAGAGCCTCTTCCAGATGCCATATTGAGAGCTGCTGTTCCTGATGTAATATGATCCTGCTTTAAGGACCACAGCTAGTTAGTTGAGGGATGGGTGCCTGATGAGATGGACCAACCAGAATCTTCTTTCTGGAATTGTAGAAATAAGACTCACATAGAAGAAGATGACTCTTTAAGTGGTATAATATGCAAACTTGGGAGCAGCTCATTAGCTCAGCATCTTCCTATGCCTTATATCTTTGGAACTGAATGTTATGAGCAAGAGAAAAATCTCAGCTTATCCTCTTAAGATATTTCCTTTAGTCTTCTCCCCCCAGACCTCAGCATTGTAGGTTTTACAGGATGGGTATCAGTTACCCCTAGTGCATGTAGTCAATGTTCCTAACCCCCGTACAACCCCAAGGGTTCAACCCCAAGCTCTCATCCTTTTCTTTTCTTAAATGTTTATTCTATTTTTGAGAGAGACAGAGAATGAGCAGGAGAGGGGCAGAGAGAGGGAGACACAGAATTGGAAGCAGGCTCCAGGTTCTGAGCTGTCAGCACAGAGCCCAATGTGGGGCTTGAACCCACGAAACATAAGATCATGACCTGAGCTGAAGTTGGACACTCAACTGACTGAGCCACCCAGGTGCTCCTTTCATCTTTTTCTAGAACAAATAGTTTGTGTGAGAAAACTGACTTGGAGGGAGCCTCCTTTAGAATTATGGAAGCCTAATCCACTCTAGCTGAGCCAGGGCAAGTAGGTCATAGCCCAGATGGTTGTCTTGGGTAGTTAAGAGCAGCAACAACCACCAGTACTAAAATAGGTAAGGGACACCGACAGGCAATTAACAAAAAGATGGCTGCAAATCACATTTAAGGCCACTCAAGTTCCCTGATAACCAAAGAAACACAAATTAAAACAGATTTTTATTTTTGCCTCTTATACTGGTAAGGATTAAGACAAATTCTACTTTGTAGGCAAGAACATGGAGAAGAGAAAGAGAAGTACTTTCAGGAGTATAAGCAAATACAATGATTATGGAAGGCATTTTGGCAATTATTATCGGAATTTAAAACAACTATACCCTTTAATTTAAAAAATTACATTTCTAGGAGAGCCTGGGTGGCTCAGTCAGTTGAACATCCAACTCTTGATTTCAGCTCAGGTCATGATCTCACAGCTTCCTGAGTTCGGGCCACAAGGAACCTGCTTGAGACTCTCCCTTGGGTCTCCCTCTCTCTCTGCCCCTCCCCTACTCATGCTCTCTCCATATCTCTCAAAATAAATAAACTTAAAAAAACTACATTTCTAGAAATTTGTTCTAAGAAGATAATTAGGCAAACTTAAGAAATGCACAAGAATCTATGCATTTGCACAGCAAAAAGTCTGAATATGAATTCATATTTTGAATTCATAATATGAACAGTATATTCCTCTGGTGGCAGGAATTTATATTTGATATATTTTATGCTATCTAAAATTGTGAGACAAAAAAGATTCGATTTTATTTTGGGGGGTAATAATGGTGCCAAGAATATAGTTGGTGGCAGCTACAGAGACCAGGGGAAGTGAAAATGCCATAACAGCCCCTGCATGTGTGAAGTCTAGTCTCGAGAAAGGTCTGTGGGGCCCTTCCTTGGTCCAGGCTCCATTCTCTAATCTGTGGATCATTTTCTTAGATTCTACTGACTAGCATTCATCATAGCTCTCAGGTTCTGTTGCTTCAATACTGGCCTCATGTTGGTTCCCAAGCAACTGACTATATACTGACCATTGGCTGGCAGCATTTTCTTCACGCTTAATTCTTTGAAATTTGTTGGATCATTCATCAGAGACTAGGCAACCTACTTAGTCACCAGTCATGAATGAACAGCAGCTTTTGGAGAATCTTGACTTTTACTTAGAATCACCTAAAGAACTTTTAACAGATAGATTCTATCCCCAGAGAGTCTATCTAACTGGTCCAGGATGGGGGCAAGGCATGGGTAATTTCAAAAATCTCCCCAGTGGGAGAGGGAAGATGGCGGCGTAGGAGGATGCTGGGCTCACCGCGCGACCTGCTGATCACTTAGATTCCACCTACACCTGCCTAAATAACCCAGAAAACCGCCAGAGGATTAGCAGAACGGAGTCGCCGGAGCCAAGCGCAGACGAGAGGCCCACGGAAGAGGGTAGGAAGGGCGGTGAGGCGGTGCGCGCTCCACGGACTGGCGGGACGGAGCCGGGGCAGAAGGGCGGCTCGCTGGCCAAGCAGAGCCCCTGAGTCTGGCTTGCAAAAAGCGGAGGGGCCTGACGGACTGTGTTCCGACAGCAAGCGCGACTTAGCGTCTGGGAGGTCAAGTTAACAGCTCTGCTCAGAAAGCGGAAGGCTGGAGGACAAAGGGAAGGAGAGCTACTGAGCCCCCAGACCACAGAGCTCAGTTTGGTGGGGAACAAAGGCGCTCCCCAGCGCCACCGCCCCCACCCATCCCCCAGCCAAAATCCCAAAGAGAACCAGTTCCTGCCAGGGAACTTGCTCGCTCCGCGCAAACACCCAACTCTGTGCTTCTGCGGAGCCAAACCTCCAGCAGCGGATCTGACTCCCTCCTGCTGCCACAGGGCCCCTTCTGAAGTGGATCACCTAAGGAGAAGCAAGCTAAGCCTGCCCCTCCTGCCCCTGTGCACCTTGCCTACCCACCCCAGCTAAGACGCCAGATCCCCAGCATCACAAGCCTGGCAGTGTGCAAGTAGCCCAGACGGGCCACCCCACCCCACAGTGAATCCCGCCCCTAGGAGAGGGGAAGAGAAGGCACGCACCAGTCTGACTGTGGCCCCAGCGGTGGGCTGGGGGCAGACATCAGGTCTGACTGCGGCTCCGCCCACCAACGCCAGTTATACACCACAGCACAGGGGAAGTGCCCTGCAGGTCCTCACCACGCCAGGGACTATCCAAAATGACCAAGCGGAAGAATTCCCCTCAGAAGAATCTCCAGGAAATAACAACAGCTAATGAGCTGATCAAAAAGGATTTAAATAATATAACAGAAAGTGAATTTAGAATAATAGTCATAAAATTAATCGCTGGGCTTGAAAACAGTATAGCTGACAGCAAAGAATCTCTTGCTACAGAGATCAAGGGACTAAGGAACAGTCACGAGGAGCTGAAAAACGCTTTAAACGAAATGCATAACAAAATGGAAACCACCACGGCTCGGATTGAAGAGGCAGAGGAGAGAATAGGTGAACTAGAAGATAAAGTTATGGAAAAAGAGGAAGCTGAGAAAAAGAGAGATAAAAAAAATCCAGGAGTATGAGGGGAAAATTAGAGAACTAAGTGATACACTAAAAAGAAATAATCTACGCATAATTGGTATCCCAGAGGAGGAAGAGAGAGGGAAAGGTGCTGAAGGGGTACTTGAAGAAATAATAGCTGAGAACTTCCCTGAAGTGGGGAAGGAAAAAGGCATTGAAATCCAAGAGGCACAGAGAACTCCCTTCAGACGTAACTTGAATCGATCTTCTGCACGACATATCATAGTGAAACTGGCAAAATACAAGGATAAAGAGAAAATTCTGAAAGCAGCAAGGGGTAAACGTGCCCTCACATATAAAGGGAGACCTATAAGACTCGTGACTGATCTCTCTTTTGAAACTTGGCAGGCCAGAAAGAGTTGGCACGAGATTTTCAGTTTGCTAGACAGAAAAAATATGCAGCCGAGAATCCTTTATCCAGCAAGCCTGTCATTTAGAATAGAAGGAGAGATAAAGGTCTTCCCAAACAAACAAAAACTGAAGGAATTTGTCACCACTAAACCAGCCCTCCAAGAGATCCTAAGGGGGACCCTGTGAGACAAAGTACCAGAGACATCACTACAAGCATAAAACATACAGACATCACAATAACTCTAAACCCATATCTTTCTATAATAACACTGAATGTAAATGGATTAAATGCGCCAACCAAAAGACATAGGGTATCAGAATGGATAAAAAAACAAGACCCATCTATTTGCTGTCTACAAGAGACTCATTTTAGACCTGAGGACACCTTTAGATTGAGAGTGAGGGGATGGAGAACTATTTATCATGCTACTGGAAGCTAAAAGAAAGCTGGAGTAGCCATACTTATATCAGACAAACTAGACTTTAAATTAAAGGCTGTCATAAGAGATGAAGAAGGACATTATATAATAGTGACAGGGTCTATCCATCAGGAAGAGCTAACAATTATAAATGTCTATGCGCCGAACACCGGAGCGCCCAAATATATAAAACAATTACTCATAAACATAAGCAACCTTATTAAGAAGAATGTGGTAATTGCAGGGGACTTTAACACCCCACTTACAGAAATGGATAGATCATCTAGACACACGGTCAATAAAGAAACAAGGGCCCTGAATGATACATTGGATCAGATGGACTTGACAGATAGATTTAGAACTCTGCATCCCAAAGCAACAGAATATACTTTCTTCTCGAGTGCACATGGAACATTCTCCAAGATAGATCATATACTGGGTCACAAAACAGCCCTTCATAAGTTTACAAGAATTGAAATTATACCATGCATACTTTCAGACCACAATGCTATGAAGCTTGAAATCAACCACAGGAAAAAGTCTGGAAAACCTCCAAAAGCATGGAGGTTAAAGAACACCTTACTAACGAATGAGTGGGTCAACCAGGCAATTCGAGAAGAAATTAAAAAATATATGGAAACAAACGAAAATGAAAATACAACAATCCAAACGCTTTGGGACGCAGCGAAGGCAGTCCTGAGAGGAAAATACATTGCAATTCAGGCCTGTCTCAAGAAACAAGAAAAATCACAAATACAAAATCTAACAGCACACCTAAAGGAAATAGAAGCAGAAAAGCAAAGGCAGCCTAAACCCAGCAGAAGAAGAGAAATAATAAAGATCAGAGCAGAGATAAACAATATAGAATCTAAAAAAAGTGTAGAGCAGATCAACGAAACCAAGAGTTGATTTTTTGAAAAAATAAACAAAATT
This sequence comes from Herpailurus yagouaroundi, assembly GCF_014898765.1. Lineage (NCBI taxonomy): Eukaryota > Metazoa > Chordata > Mammalia > Carnivora > Felidae > Herpailurus > Herpailurus yagouaroundi. The sequence goes on from NW_024412376.1 coordinate 21,895,725, forward strand.
GACAAACCTCTAGCCAGGCGTCTCAAAAAGAAAAGGGAGATGACCCAAATAGATAAAATCATGAATGAAAATGGAATGATTACAACCAATCCCTCAGAGATACAAACAATTATCAGGGAATACTATGAAAAATTATATGCCAACAAATTGGACAACCTGGAAGAAATGGACAAATTCCTGAACACCCACACTCTTCCAAAACTCAATCAGGAGGAAATAGAAAGCTTGAACAGACCCATCACCAGCGAAGAAATTGAATCGGTTATCAAAAATCTCCCAACAAATAAAAGTCCAGGACCAGATGGCTTCCCAGGGGAGTTCTACCAGACGTTTAAAGCAGAGATAATACCTATCCTTCTCAAGCTATTCCAAGAAATAGAAAGGGAAGGAAAACTTCCAGACTCATTCTATGAAGCCAGTATTACTTTGATTCCTAAACCAGACAGAGACCCAGTAAAAAAAGAGAACTACAGGCCAATATCCCTGATGAATATGGATGCAAAAATTCTCAATAAGATACTAGCAAATCGAATTCAACGGCATATAAAAAGAATTGTTCACCATGATCAAGTGGGATTCATTCCTGGGATGCAGGGCTGGTTCAACATTCGCAAATCAATCAACGTGATACATCACATTAACAAAAAAAAAAGAGAAAAACCATATGATCCTGTCAATTGATGCAGAAAAGGCCTTTGACAAAAGCCAGCACCTTTTCTTAATAAAAACCCTTGAGAAAGTTGGGATAGAAGGAACATACTTAAAGATCATAAAAGCCATTTATGAAAAGCCCACAGCTAACATCATCCTCAACGGGGAAAAACTGAGAGCTTTTTCCCTGAGATCAGGAACACGACAGGGATGCCCACTCTCACCGCTGTTGTTTAACATAGTGCTGGAAGTTCTAGCATCAGCAATCAGACAACAAAAGGAAATCAAAGGCATCCAAATTGGCAAAGATGAAGTCAAGCTTTCGCTTTTTGCAGATGACATGATATTATACATGGAAAATCCGATAGACTCCACCAAAAGTCTGCTAGAACTGATCCATGAATTCAGCAAAGTTGCAGGATACAAAATCAATGTACAGAAATCAGTTGCATTCTTATACACTAACAATGAAGCAACAGAAAGACAAATAAAGAAACTGATCCCATTCACAATTGCACCAAGAAGCATAAAATACCTAGGAATAAATCTAACCAAAGATGTAAAGGATCTGTATGCTGAAAACTATAGAAAGCTTATGAAGGTAATTGAAGAAGATTTAAAGAAATGGAAAGACATTCCCTGCTCATGGATTGGAAGAATAAATATTGTCAAAATGTCAATACTACCCAAAGCTATCTACACATTCAATGCAATCCCAATCAAAATTGCACCAGCATTCTTCTCGAAACTAGAACAAGCCATCCTAAAATTCATATGGAACCACAAAAGGCCCCGAATAGCCAAAGTGATTTTGAAGAAGAAGACCAAAGCAGGAGGCATCACAATCCCAGATTTTAGCCTCTACTACAAAGCTGTCATCATCAAGACAGCATGGTATTCGCACAAAAACAGACACATAGACCAATGGAATAGAATAGAAACCCCAGAACTAGACCCACAAACGTATGGCCAACTCATCTTTGACAAAGCAGGAAAGAACATCCAATGGAAAAAAGACAGTCTCTTTAACAAATGGTGCTGGGAGAACTGGACAGCAACATGCAGAAGATTGAAACTAGACCACTTTCTCACACCATTCACAAAAATAAACTCAAAATGGATAAAGGACCTGAATGTGAGACAGGAAACCATCAAAACCTTAGAGGAGAAAGCAGGAAAAGACCTCTCTGACCTCAGCCGTAGCAGTCTCTTACTCGACACATCCCCAAAGGCAAGGGAATTAAAAGCAAAAGTGAATTACTGGGACCTTATGAAGATAAAAAGCTTCTGCACAGCAAAGGAAACAACCAACAAAACTAAAAGGCAACCAACGGAATGGGAGAAGATATTTGCAAATGACATATCGGACAAAGGGCTAGTATCCAAAATCTATAAAGAGCTCACCAAACTCCACACCCGAAAAGCAAATAACCCAGTGAAGAAATGGGCAGAAAACATGAATAGACACTTCTCTAAAGAAGACATCCGGATGGCCAACAGGCACATGAAAAGATGTTCAGCGTCGCTCCTTGTCAGGGAAATACAAATCAAAACCACACTCAGGTATCACCTCACGCCAGTCAGAGTGGCCAAAATGAACAAATCAGGAGACTATAGATGCTGGAGAGGATGTGGAGAAATGGGAACCCTCTTGCACTGTTGGTGGGAATGCAAATTGGTGCAGCCGCTCTGGAAAGCAGTGTGGAGGTTCCTCAGAAAATTAAAAATAGACCTACCCTATGACCCAGCAATAGCACTGCTACGAATTTATCCAAGGGATACAGGAGTACTGATGCATAGGGGCACTTGTACCCCAATGTTCATAGCAGCACTCTCAACAATAGCCAAATTATGGAAAGAGCCTAAATGTCCATCAACTGATGAATGGATAAAGAAATTGTGGTCTATATACACAATGGAATACTACGTGGCAATGAGAAAAAATGAAATATGGCCTTTTGTAGCAACGTGGATGGAACTGGAGAGTGTGATGCTAAGTGAAATAAGCCATACAGAGAAAGACAGATACCATATGGTTTCACTCTTATGTGGATCCTGAGAAACTTAACAGGAACCCATGGGGGAGGGGAAGGAAAAAAAAAAAAAGAGGTTAGAGTGGGAGAGAGCCAAAGCATAAGAGACTGTTGAGAACTGAGAGCAAACTGAGGGTTGATGGGGGGTGGGAGGGAGGAGAGGGTGGGTGATGGGTATTGAGGAGGGCACCTTTTGGGATGAGCACTGGGTGTTGTATGGAAACCAATTTGACAATAAATTTCATATATAAAAAAATAGTAAAAATAGTTTAAAATATTGAAAAAAAAAAATCTCCCCAGTGGATCTGATGAGCCACCAAGTTTGAGAAACTCCAAGGAGGTTGCATCTCCAGAGGAGATTGCATAGACCTTTCGAGTGATCGGCAGAAATACCCCATTAAGGTGGGTGATTACCTGCTTGATCATGCTCTGAACCAGAGGAGCAGTTTCGACAAAAGGATAGTTTCAGAAGTATCTAAATGAAGGATTTTAATAGTAAAAAAAAAAAAAATACAAAAACCCCTCCTCACTTTGTGGTGTTCTTCTGTCTTCTGATGACCAAAGTGGTAGATGGCAGTCAACTAATCATTTGACCGAGATATGCCATATCTCGACTTGCAGGAACCACACGGCGTCATGGAAAACTGTATCAGTTGAGAAATTTTGTTTTTTACCCTCTATTTGCCTCACTGAATAGGACTGAGTTTGCCAGGCATTCTCTCAGAGCCTCATTAGGCCTGTGTCTGAATTTTGGATGAGTCACCACCAATGGCATTGTTCGGTAGCAAGCATTTCCCCAGCAAACTCTTTTGCAGTCTCTCACAGCAGGAATTCTCAGAGACACGCACTCTATTCAACCTTTTTTGCTGTTAATGTTCATAATGCAGCATAATAAATTTCTACTTTATAGAAATACTTTCTTAGTTTCCCCTAATTTCTCTGTGCTTACTCAAGATTAATCCACTAGTGTAATTATTCTTTATTTGTTACATCTCGAGATGCTCAAATTCAGATACTATTGTATCATTTTTTTTCAGGTAGTCGGGCTTACTGTTAAACTGGCCATGTTAAGTTTTCCATGTGTAATATTTTAGGAGATTTCTCTGGGTGTTGGTTGTTTCAAAGACGCCTCCTTTGATTGGCCTCTGATCTTGTTTAAACCAAATGAGAACTCAGAAAAATCAAGAGGATGGATGTATGATCTGCACTTAGTTCCTGTGACAGTCCTTTACTGAGAGAGAAATTTGGCTTGGATAAAGAGTCTTTTTGTTCTTCGTTTATGCGACTCTCCTGATGTTACTGCCTGAGCCTCAACTTCTATGGCATTAGTCAGGCTTGCTTGCTTTCTTCCTCTCCTTGTTTCTCACTGTAGCCCTCATAAACTCATTTCTTAACAGAGGGTTTTCAGTTATTTTCTTGAATTACTATAAGATAAGGAGCCTCAGGTAGGGTAGCATTACCAGATTATGTTCCATGATTAATCGCATAAGATACTTCTGGGTATCAAAGATTTCACGCTCAAGCATGTTTGAAAATGCTGCAGCCTCTATCTCCTTGGAGATTTACAAAGCACATTAGCACATATCCATTCTCTGAAATGTCTGCAGTGTAAAAAGAAAAAAAAAAAAAAACAAACTATCTGGCTTTGTTTAATTCCAACATTTCCCAAACTACTTTGACCACAGAACCCACCCCCATTTTTTTGCATCCTGTGGACATTTGGGGAGATACTGAAGGAGCAGACCAGTTCAGCTTTTTTTTTTTTTTTAAGTTTATTTATTTTAAGAGAGAGAGAGTGTGTGTGTGAGCAGGGTATGGGCAGAGAGAGAGGGGACAGAGAATCCCAAGCAGGCTCTGCACTTTCGGACTGCACTTTCTCACAAACTGTGAGATCACGACCTGAGCCGAAGTCAAGAGTTGGGCGCCTAACCAACTGAGCCACCCAGGCATCCCCAGTTCAACTTTTACTAGCTGCACAGTATAAGGCAAGTCACTAAACCTTTTAAAACTTACTTACCTCATAAGCCTATGTGTGTATGTATATGTGTGGCTATGTGTGCACGTGTACATAAACACCTTTCTCAAGCCCGCCTGTGCATTTTAAGTCCCACAGTCACAGCTAGTTTTCAATGACATCCTTGACTGAGCAGTGGTCCCCGGTCCTCACTGCACATCTTGGAAAACCTGCCCCCCCTGGCCCAGCTAGATGTTCTGATACAGCAAGCTGACCTGACTTAGCTGATCCTGTGCAGTATTAGCGGGCCACTTGGTGGGAGCCCTGCAGCGACTCAGCCCAAAACACCACACTAAGGGCACGAAACCCCCCAAGAATGTGTACTTCCCTGAGGTCAGGAACCACTCAGAGGGGCTCCCATCTAACCACGCAGGAGGTGATTTCCCCTTTGGGGAGCCCCCATGGATGTGTTGTAGCATATTTGAAATCAGGCCAATCCACACTATCCCTCCCCAACCAGTTTTAGAAGGAAAAAAAAAAACAACTAAAAACCCCCCAAAACTTACTTGCCTCATTTATAAAGAAAGGAATAATACCTCACCCTACCAGCTTGTTAGAAAATTCTTTCTAACCTGAGGATTATTATAAAAATAGTAAGAAACATCCTAAACAAAACATAATGAACAAACTTAAACTGAATTAAAATGTAGAATTTTTTTATATTTTGAAAAATAGTTCTTTTCTGTAGTTGTTGATAAGATGTAATAAAATTATTGGTAAAAAGATATATTCATAATTAATGAGACATATTTTCATTTGAATACTCTCCTGTAAGTCTAGTCAGAAGCAAATCAATAGCCTTAAAAATACTTCAGAATGTGAAGTTTACTGTTATGTATTCTGAGATGAAGAAAAACTGCTATATATTTTTTTCTTGGGAAAATAAATCCTGAGACATTTTGCATTGTAACTTAGCCAGGTCAAGAATGTTTAACTGGCCTATTAAAATGTTGATAAACGCTGGAAGTTTCCAGATGGCACTGGGTTGCACAAGGTCTTTCAAAGATCCTCCATAGTCAGTCCATAAGTTAGAAATAAATGGACTTGATAGGAACAAAATTTCTATTTAGAGTGGCTAATCTATGCCTGGGATATCACTGCATAGTTGAATACATTCAGCCAGGTACGTTTCTCCCCAAAGCTGCCCTCCAGAAACCACATTTTTTTTTTTTTGCAGTTCTTTGGATGGTAATAATTCCTTATTTTTCAAGGTAATTTGTATTTTTATTTTCCTTACAGTTCTGAAATGATTGAAAAGGAGTCTAGACATGGAGCATAATAAAGAGAGGTGAGGTTGAGGTGAGCAAAATTGCTGGAGTTCAGCCAACACAGTGGTAAATCCATTTGTGTCTTCACATCCAGTAGTGTATCTATGTGGGTTCCCTTCCCACTTCACTCTGTCTAATTATTGGAATGTAGGGGCGCCTGGGTGGCTCATTCGGTTAAGTGTCTGACTTCAGCTCAGGTCATGATCTCGCAGTCTGCAGGTTTGAGCCCTGCATCGGGCTCTGTGTTGATGGTTCAGAGCCTGGAGCTTGCTATAGGTTCTGTGTCTCCCTCTCTCTCTGTCCCTCCCCTGCTCATCTCTGTCTCTCTCCTCCCTCTCAAAAATAAATAAACACTAAAAAAAATTAATTATTGGAATGTAGCTCAAACTTCACATCCTACAGAAAGTCTTCTAGATTCCTTGTTTCTCTGGGTTCCTACACACCCAATACATTTCTTTATAGCAGTTGTCACACTGGATGATATTTATTTACCTGTTTATCACCATCATTAGACTCTAAGCTCCTTGAGGTCAGAGAACTGTGTGTTGATGCGTGTTTATTTCTAGTATGTAGCATTGTGTTTAACACTTAGGAAACATTCAATGAAATGATTAAATGGCCAAGTGAATGAGTGGTCTACCCAGAGCTTTCCAGGCAAGTACATTGCCCTCTTTTGACAGATACTTGTCTTTTCCAAACCTCATTCTCAAGGGTCTTCAATGCATTGGTGCCATACTTTGTACCTTATGACAATGTTACTCTTGCCCCGCTGGCCAGACCAACTCTCTGACCCAAACATTGACCTCTACAGTCTTGCCAGTAGCTGCAAGAATGCTCTATTCTGAATTGGGACTTTCCTATCCATTTGCCCCCTCTTGTCTTGGTTTGATTCAGTGGGAAGCACACAGAAAGTACAGAGGGCAGAGGGCAGAAATGGAGAGGTTCTGAAAGATGGCCCCTGGAAGGCAGAAATCATGCTGTGGGACATGAAGTAGAGAGCTATTGCTGAGTCCTATAGCCCTGATGTGTGTTTTTTTTCCCAGCAAGGAATGAATTCCCACTTCTCCCAACTGGGTTGTGCAACTAACTCCCAAGGCTTTGCTTTCTTTTCTATCCATTTGTGTCCTGGCATTAAATTTCTATCATTTAAGCTAGCCTAAGCACTTTAGGTTACCAGACAATCCATTTTCATTCCTATTTTTACAGATCGGGGAGCAGGAGCAAGACACGGTGACTTTCCATGGGGTACACCTAAAGCTCTAAGGCAGTGTGTTCCTGAACCATGTGTTGGTGGTGGTGGTTCTTTCTAATAAGCTCTGTAAAACGTTCTTACACATGTGGAGTTTAAGAATCAGTGCTCTCTAATGACATGTAGATTGAGCTAAAGCCCCAGAGGTTTTCTGGACCAAAGTGACCAACAGCTAGTCTTGTTGCTCTGGGAGCCATTCATGCCCAAACAGTTCCTCTCTGAAACAAGCCATTCCATCTCTTTTATTCTTTCAAGCTACAGACCTATTATGTATTGGATTTTTTTTAAGTAAATAGTTTGTCGAAAGGCTAGAATTCTTGGACCTATGTTGTAACTAGCTAAGATTAAAAAAAAAAAAAGTTCTATGGCAAATCCAAACTTGCAGAAGAGAAGACATTGAGACATAAGGAAATAGTGATAAATCACTGATTTCTTAATATCCTTGCGTCATTTAGTAAAGTATGCTAAAGACGGCTCACAGGCAAGCCTGCACGTTCCCCTGTCTCCCCAGGCAAAGTTGACATTATGTTATAAATATTATACCCTTCTTTAGGAGTTACCTTTTTCTTTTTAAGGAAGGCTCTCTCGCAAATGTTCTAGAATACAACCATCACTCTCTCCTGAGATGACTGTGAGTTTTCTGGTCTCTTGTCCTCCCTTGGTAACCACTTGAAGGCTAGAATTTCTTTATATCCTCTATTTGATCATGATGTCTACTCAATATAATATAATTTCAGAACAAAATACCTTAAATCATTCTGATCACCCAGTCAACCATATTTTATTCCACTAAGGCATCATTCAAGAAATCTTGACAAATTCTGGGTTTGTATTTGTCCTAAAGTTCTGGTCACAAGATTGAGATTAATACAGAGCAGTCAGAAACAAAACCGAAAATAAAAAAGAATAGCTAAAACTCAGGTCATCTGCAAGCAGGGATTCTTGAAGAAATACCCTTTTATTTTAGGTTTTTAAAAAAGATGAGTTTAAAGAGAAAAAGTAGTAATTGATGCACGAGAATCTTGAACAGCAGTTGTAAATATTTTTTTATTATAAAAATGATATATTGTGTTCAAAAAAGGAAGGGAATAGTATTAAAATATACAAAGATTTATAATTAGAAGTTCTCTGTCCCCTCAGTTCAATCCTTAGAAGATAAATAGTCCAGAAATTTTCTACATAAATATAATTACATAAGAAATCAGTTGTGCCTGAACTCTATATACTGTTTTATAATTTACTATTTCCATTTAAAATATAATTTGGGTGTCTATGTATATATAATATATATTTGTGTATATGTAACTTATTCTTAATTATTCATTTAATAACTACACAGCATATCATAGCATAGACATCTATAACTAAGTTTACTAATCCTGTATTAATGCTTAGAGTGTGTTTTTCCCTCTGTTACAAGCAATCCTTCAGGGAATATTTTTGAAGCATAAAGTTTTGTTCATTTGTGAGAGTCTATGTAGAATGAGCGTAGAATGAGTAATTAGACATGGAAGTGTGGGACCAAAGGATGTGTGACTCTAAATTTTGGTAACACATTGTTCTACAAATATATGATTAGAATTTGTACTTTCACCATGAGGGTGTGCCGAGGAGTATTTACAGCAAGCTAATTAATCTTTAGCTTCAGATTGCCTCGCTTCCATGGCCTTCGTCCAAGGCCTGGGATCTTGAAATGTGTAGATGTTTCTAATAGTTTTATAAAATTAGCAAAAGTAAGATATTTTAACGACAGTTGATTATGACTACTGTCTCTTTACTTTGACTTTCCTGCTGTCATACCTGTCACATGCTAGGTGGAGTTAGATTGACTCTTGGGTATTTTGGAGATCAGACTTAGGGAAGATTGAGTTGGGAATACACCATTTTAACTGAAATTTGTAAAGACCTTTTAGAAGATTTCGATATAATACATGATAAATTATAGACTCCTGATATTGACATATAGGAAAAGGGTTTTTTTTGGCCATCTTTAAAGTTATTTATTGAAGAAATAAAATTAAATTCAGATTAAAAATTAATGGAATACGAAACCAAAGCAATAAAGATGAGTGGTAAAACCAATAAAAGCTATTTTGAAGTAAAAAAGTGAATTGTTTAGGAAATAAAAAAAAGAAACATTCAAATCACTCCAAAAGCAGTAATTCATTAAAAGGCCACAATGAATTTTAAGTAGGAGTAGTGAATTGGCTATTGGCTTATTTGATGATTGAATTTATGAAGAAGAGTGAATCATAAATACATTGAAAATGATTCAGTTTCTTGTTGATTTGACAGGAAATACTGGCATGGAAAATAACAACACATACCACCATGACAAAGATGTCAACTACCAAAGGATTGCGGTCAATTCAAAGAGTCATTAAGATTGATTAGTCACGGGGCGCCTGGGTGGCGCAGTCGGTTAAGCGTCCGACTTCAGCCAGGTCACGATCTGGCGCTCTGTGAGTTCGAGCCCCGCGTCAGGCTCTGGGCTGATGGCTCAGAGCCTGGAGCCTGTTTCCGATTCTGTGTCTCCCTCTCTCTCTGCCCCTCCCCTGCTTGTGCTCTGTCTCTTTCTCTCTCAAAAATGAATAAACATTTTTAAAAAAAGGTATTATAGAGATATCCCAGACAGTAAATTAATACAAACATTGTTATTTTTCTAGATTTTGCGATGTTTGTGGTGTTTGTCATCTTTTGAAAGGTTATAGTTCATTGGAATTTTTCTCTTTATAAGTAAAATTTTAAGGTTGTACTTAATAGTGTAAAATAGTTATTTTTCTCAAAGAGGCCTCCCAAATTGTATGAGCTTTAGGCACAAATGCTGGATCCTCCCCTGAGTTTATGAAAGAGACTGTTTCCCTATGTTCTTGACAATATTGGGTAGTATTAAAATTTTGTACTTGCTCGGGCCCCTGAGTGGCTTAGTAGGTTGGGTGTCTGACTTTGGCTCAGGTCATGATCTCACGGCCTGTGAGTTTGAGCCCCATGTCGGGCTCTGTGCTGACATCTCGGATCCTCTACCCTGCTTCAGATTCTGTGTCTCCCTCTCTCTCTGCCCTTCCCCTGCTCATGCTCTGTGTCTCTCTCTCTCAAGAATAAATAAACATTAAAAAAAATTTTTTTTAAATGTTTAAAATTTTGTACTTGCCAATCTTTGTAATATATGGTATGTACCCAATGTATGACTATTATTCTAATTTATATTTCATTATGAGTTAAATTGAGCATTTTTTTGTATCATTATTTTCTCTAGAATTTCTTGCTCATTATCTTTGCTTTTCACTTGTCTGTATATATTTTTTAATGTTGTCTGTGAGAACTCTGGGTATAGCACAGTTCTCCACTCTGCCAGTCATATTGCAAATCCTTTCTCCAGTTATATTTTGGTCTTCTAAAAAATTTTTTTTTAACGTTCATTTATTTTTGAGAGAGAGAGAGAGAGCACACGCAAGTGGGGGAGGAGCAGAGAAAGAGGGAGACACAGAATCTGAAAGTGGCTCCAGGCTCTGAGCTGTCAGCACAGAGCCCGACGCAGGGCTTGAACCCATGAACCGTGAGATCATGACCTGAGTCAAATTCAGACACTTAACTGACTGAGCTACCTAGGCACCTCTGGAGTTTGGTTTTTTAACTTCACTTAGGGTGTAATTTTATTCTCTCATTCAAAAACATTTAATTTTTATTAGATATACCAACTGACAGTGGCAGTTTGAAAACAGTAAAAGTGCTGCATTTAATATATTGAAGCTCAGGTCAGGGTTGACTCAATTAAACACCTTTAGTGTTAAATGAGATAAGTATAATTTAAGAAACATCAATAACCTGGATACTTTGCTAACTTTCTTCAGGCGGAGAGATGGTTAAATGTATTTCCTTAGAAATCAAGGATTCTAGCCGTTTCCTCACCTTCATTTCTCTACAAGGTCAAGTTACTCTGTACTTGAAATGATGCAGAGAATAGACCCAACATATAGGACTTGCATTTTCATTGCTAAGGGGTGACCTCGAGGAAATACTCCTGCCTTTATTCTCTCTGGATGAAATGTCCAAAGGGCACTTCCCCAGGCTTTTAGCTCTGTATGGATTTTGATGAATGAACAATGCCAACCTGATACAAAAGACAAGAATGCCTTGCACGGACACACATTCTGTTTATTTAGCAACCTCCCCCAGGATGACAAATGTTTGTTGTTCACCTGACTTACAAGCCACTTCTCACCTTTAAGGCCCACTTTATTTTATTTTTTTTTAAATTTTTTTTCAACGTTTATTTATTTTTGGGACAGAGAGAGACATAGCATGAACGGGGGAGGGGCAGAGAGAGAGGGAGACACAGAATCGGAAACAGGCTCCAGGCTCTGAGCCATCAGCCCAGAGCCTGACGCGGGGCTCGAACTCACGGACCGCGAGATCGTGACCTGGCTGAAGTCGGACGCTTAACCGACTGTGCCACCCAGGCGCCCCTTTAAGGCCCACTTTAAATGCCACCTCAATAAAACTTTTCTGGGTCCCCAAGGAATAATTAATCACTCTCTCATTGATGTTTTCAGGGCATTTGTGTCCTAGTATCCCTGTAGCACGTGAGATGTATTACAAGATAATACACATTATGCATATCCTTTCTTTATTCTACCCTGAACTCCTTGTAGGTAGGAGTGTGTCCCATTCATCTTTAAAGCCATAGAACCCAGTATAGGCTTTGGCACATAATAGGTATTCAAAAGACATTTTTGTGGAATGTGCATACAATCTACAAGTGTGATTTCAATGGAGGATGAGATGATATATACCCAAATCACCAAAAAATCTTATTTCAGTTCCATTTATAACAAGAGAAGTGTAGCCTGGGTTGTTCTGGTGATAAACATAATAAGGATACTCTGTCGAGTAGGCAAAAGTCACACATTGCAGGGCAGATTTTTATTCTTAGGTTTACCAGATCCTGCACCCTCATGACTGAGTACATATCCATACTCTCAAGTTCCAAGGACCACAGAAATCTGGAGACACTGTCTTGCTTCACTGTAAGTGGGTTAATGCATTTACTCGAATATAACCACACTTTGCATTAAGTGAGAACTGCTAGCTTTTATAGAGAGGCATGGTTTGGGCATTAAAATGACAGCACACTTACTTTAATAAATAGGCCTTTATTTAATTAATAAATGTCTTGGACAAAGTCTTCAAAGCCTTCTAAGCATTTGTAGTAAATGATGTGATCTATAGAGGAAAGAAGGTCTCTGGGGGAACCACCATGCCATGTGCTTCTGGCGTCATCCCATCTGTTTATTATGTAGTACAGATCTTCTCGATAAATCATTGTGCTTTGGAAGTGTAAGTTTCTCATTTATTCTGCCACACTTGCCAAAGTACAGCAGAGTTAGGAAAGTTATAATAGCCTGGTATTTCATTGGTTCTAGACGTACAAACTGACAGGTATTGTTAAAGAACCCAAATCACTGATTCAATAAAAAGAGCAAATAACCTCAGGATCTAACGCTGTGCATCCTCATGGAGGTCAAGGACAGATACAGACTCATTTTAGGTCTTTTTTTTTTTTTTAATTTTTTTTTTCAACGTTTATTTATTTTTGGGACAGAGAGAGACAGAGCATGAATGGGGCAAGGGCAGAGAGAGAGGGAGACACAGAATCAGAAACAGGCTCCAGGCTCTGAGCTGTCAGCCCAGAACCTGACGCGGGGCTCGAACTCACGGACCGTGAGATCGTAACCTGGCTGAAGTCGGACGCTCAACCGACTGCGCCACCCAGGCGCCCCTCATTTTAGGTCTTTAATGACATCCAGTCCATTTATCTAATCCACAGCCTTTTGCTCATTTATCATTCACTTGAGAAAATGAGTCTCACAATGACAAGTTCAAATGCATTTGACCTTTAGCTATAAAAGAGATAATTCGTTTACTTGGAATAGATAACTCTATGAGAAGATTCTATTAATTAGGATTCCTTTTGAAAGTCAGAAGCCCAGCCAAATTTCTATAGCAACTCCAACAATCCCACATAGAGTGAGTTATATTTATTGTGTTCTTGATCTACTATGTATTTAAATATATTACAGGATAAAAATATACTGGATTTGGTACAGGTTCAAACACCACAGGTAGGTCACTGAACATACAACCTGTCAGGCATTACTGGCAAATTTCAGAAAGCTGATAAATGTCAGTTATTGAATGTCTAGTTCACCGGCAACATAATGTCTAGTTCACCAGCAAACATAAAACCCTCACAGTGACATTCTATACTGATTTGTAATATATCCCAACTGAGGATCACAGGGGTTAGACCATTCGTTCAAGATGACATAACAGAGCTGCAATTCAAATCCAAGTTCGTGTGACTGCAAATACATGCCCTTTCCACTCTGCTGGTTTCATGAAGTTCTATACAAGCTTATCAAAAGGAAAAAAAAAATTCAGTTCCTGTGTTACAAATGTCTGATTTGTGAATATTTTATAGGACACTGCTTCCCCTTCCACACCGCTGATTTTTTCAGGTTACTCCTTAAATACCATTCTGTTTACTCTGCCTAGTAACTAAATAGGAATGGTGTTGTCACCTGGAAACCAGGGTAAGGAATTGACCTCTTTTCCTAACTTTTCACATGCCTTGCCTTGCCTATAGCCAGGTGCCTTTCTTCAACCTCTCACTGATAGGCAATAGGTGAATTCTACCCTCAGTCTCTTTTACTTGTATTTGCATCATCAGTAAGCAACTCCTTACTTCCCTCTTTTTTTCAAAGCTTGCCCAGTTTTTTAAAAATAATCAAACAACCCCTTTTCCCATAACCTCTACCTTGCATTATTTAACTTGTTATTTCAAGAGTTTTCCCAATTGTGACCGACAAATGTAAGAGAGCCAATAACACCTAAAACCAAGGGGCCATTAATGTCCAATGGTCTGAAACTACTCAGATGTCCCCTTCCTGCAAGCCTCTGATAAAATTATCTAACACAGTGTCATTCCACAAGCACAGCACTTCTGAAAAATAATAATAAAAAAACACTTTTATGTCTTAAAATTTTGTAATGACAATAATTGGAACGGCACTGTATTCTTCTCTTTATTTCAAACTGAACATAATAAATTAGATGGATTTTGGGGATATGCCTGCTTTGTAACATTACGTCTAATGGAAAATATATTCTGATTCCAAACGACTGACTGACAAGTAAACTGTAATGTGCTATTTTTTTAAAACGGACTCCTTGTATTCTATGTTATTAGAGATGCATATTTCCACTTTGATTGTCTTTGGATGATCAAGTTGCTTTCGGTACCCTCCTGTCTTCTGGCCTTTCCCTCCTCTAGTTCCTGAGTAGATGATAACTTCACAAGAGAGACCTAGCTGGGAAAGGTGGAGCTTGCACATGAAAAAAAACATGTGCTTTTTGTGTGAATTTCAAATCTAAACTTTTGATTATCCATGGCTTTGTCTATACCATCTTCCCTTTCCTTTTGCTTAGTGATTAGTAATCTCTTTATTAAACAAAGTATACTTTTCTTGGCTGAACAGACATATACTGAATAGAAAAAGTAAGCCAAGGGATTTCTCTTACTGCCTTTAATTAGAACAGACCCAGCGGAGAGAAGCTGGAGTGAATGGCCCACTATGTTTGAAAGAATTCAAGAATCTAACTATAGTTTAAAAAAAAAAAAAAAAACCTTTGTAAAAGAGATGAGAATTTATAAGAATGGTGAGGGAAAACCTTATGAAGGCATTAGATTAACCATAAACATTTTTAAAAATGCATTTCATGATTTTTAAAAATCCAGAGTTAATAAAATAAAACTTACAGAGAACATTATTTGAGAATCAGTAATTTTGCTGTGTGTTATACTTCATTAAGTCTCTTGTAGTAATCTTTGCATAGTTGACTATTTTTTAAAGGAAGGGGTCAATTATATTGCATTTTACTCAACTGTAAGTCTCAGAAGCAAAGCCTCAAATCACATGACTACTTGGCATGGTTCTAGACATGTAGGTGTCTTTAAATATTAAAGCTCAGATCTGTCAGAACAATGACCTAGATTCCTCTTCAAGTTTGGTCCTGTAGGGCTCATTGCCTCACGCAGTATAATAGCACTATTCTTTATACCTTGGCTTCTAGACAGATCAGACTAAGTTAGAAAAGATATGTTGTAGATTAAGATGAACTTAAAAGAAATACTTCAAATTGCCACCTCTACAATAGTGACTTGATATCTAAGGAATTAACTACAATAGAAGAAGTGTCAAATGGCAAATCAAATAAGAGACTTTAACCTGATTTTTTGCTGTAACTTGGTGATCTCCATGCAGTGAAATCCCTGAATTTTAGGAACAGATCGGTTTATTAAATTGCATTCTCCTCTTCGAACAATTGGGTTTTGAGGCACAGTTTAGCATGACTCAATCAGTTTTTGAGGTGTCAAAATAAAAACACTTCCAGGTACTTTAGGTTCTGAGTAAAGCTTCTCTTCTGTTTGGACAGTATTGTTTTCCCCGCGCTGTAAACATTTCTTTTACATACATTTCCTGTGGTATTTTGGGACTCCTCTCTTCAAGTTCATAATGATCTATAATAATACTATTAGGAGTAGTATTTCCATGGCTTATTTCAATCATCCATATTTTGAAAATTATCTCTCAAATAAATAAACGACTTCTTAGGATTATATACTTATTACTTTGAAGTCTTGTCTCTTACCCCCTTCTCATTCTCCATGGAAAACATTCAACATTTCTTTAAAGCTAAATGAAGACTAGTATTTTCTGTCACTGATATAAAGGAAGTTTTAGTTATTATTTTTTTTAGGAAAGAAGATGTAATAACATTTTTGGCCAGGAGTTTTATACCAAAAAGCATACCATTTTGGATTTTCTCAAAATACAATTTAAAAAGATATACTAACATTACGTGGAAATAGAAGTAATCATACATAAGTGTACAGTTGATATTATTGAGGTTATACTTAGGGTTATAAGTGGGATTTTTATGAAAAGTTGTTTGTACTATTGACGAGAAAGAATCTGCAGTAGTAAAACTTGTGATTGCCTTTTATGGAGTGTCTGCTATACCCTAGTCTATGTTATACGCCTACATCTCTAATTTTCACACCAATTTCGTAGGGAGATATCATGATCTCTTCATAAACTGAGAAATCCAAGCTTAGAGAGGACAAGGACTCACTTAGAATTAAGTGATAAGTATCTGGCTCACTGAGATTTAAACCCATCACCTGACTATAGAACCCAAGAATTTTTGTATAGAGCCCCATTTAATGCAGATTCATGGTATTGCGAAACCTCTTCAATGCCATTCACTGCGTAGGAGGAGATGTTACAGTAACTCTTCTGGCAAGAAGCTGGGAGGTGCTTAGACAATGAAATGGTGGAAGGTGTATGCTTTCTAGATCCCCTTCTGAGTGAACAGAAAATGCTCTCCATCATTTATTTCATCCCACTCTTTGCTCCATGATGTTCTGTCCTTCTACACTGAAGTGTAGTTTTGCCCAGTAATCAATAAAATCAGTTAAATCCGTTATTACCAAGACTATGTTGTGCTATAAACGTCTGTATGCTCACCCAGTCCTTGAACATCTTCTTCCTGGTGGTCTAGGCTGGTCACCAGGAAGCATTCCTTACTCCTACTGCCAAAGATAAAATTCAAGACCACATCTCCTGATACTTAGGAGGCACCAAATATTTGATTGGTAAATAGAGGACATGAATTAGTTCTGTGGCATTGTTGTATAGAAATCCCCAGTGCTATCCTTGTGAATTCCAATGATATTGTAACAAGGATGATACCAACTGGTCTCAAAATTTCTCTGAGGAAGAGAACTATATGCAGGAAGAGATTTAAGACAGATAGTAGGAGTTTGCTACATTAGGACCTTTGCAGAGAGGTCAAGACTTCTGGTCAACCAGGGGAAAGACCTTGGGGCTAAGTGTGCCAGTCCTGGGGGCTACAGCAATTTCTATCATCATGTGACGTTTGGTGCAAGGGGACTTCCTCGCAAAAATTGGTGAAGGGCTGAGTTTCATGCTTGGGTAGACCTGGAGCCAAACTGAGGCAGCACACATGTATGCAGAACAGAAGCAAAGGAGATCATGTGAGAAGGAGATCATGTTGAGAGTTTTGAGAGAACTTCAGGTGTTTAAGTCTTTCCCAGGCATGGCACTGGGCAAAGGAGCCCATTAGGCTTGATTCTCTCAGTTGCAAGAAGTCTCAGCTAATGTCTGAATTTCAATAATTTTACAGCTAAACCTCTCATCCTCAATAACCCCCACAACCTCTCTTTCCTATCTTTAATATGGAGTGTCAGTTCTGAACAGAGTTTTTAACTTGATCTCCTCAGTCTTGAGCTTTCAAATATGAAGGGATTGGCTCAGCAATACTTTTTTTGGTAACGGGGGTAGGGATACAGGGAAGAGTGGACTGGGTTATTCCAGGAAAGAAGATCTCACTGCTGTAGAACACTTGACTGTGAAGCATGGGCATAGGTAGTCACAGGAGGAAATGAATAGGGAATCGCCTTTAAAAAAAAAAGACTCAGAATTCTGACTCAGAGGGATTTGGGCCAATAGCTGATCTCATCGTGGAGCTTCCTAAAGCACCTGGGCTTTCCTTGGAGGTCTCCTACCTAGACTGGGGCTAAGGCCACACCTGTTTGGCCCTGAGGGAGTGAGCTGACAAGAACCCTGCCTGCAGTATGAAGCAGCTGGTCCCATTAGATCAGACATGGATCAGAGCGATAACTTTTCTAGAAGCATAATTTACCATATATTTCAATTATGAATGACAAATTATGGCACATTAAAGTGCTTTAAAAATGATGCAAACTTTCCCTGCTCAGGGAGCCAGTTCTGGGAACCAGTAAGTTTGTGTTTGACAATAGCTAGCTTTACTCTGGCTGTCTCGTAGCTGTCCTACTATCTAGACTTTTACAGAAACCTGTTTCAATTTCAAGTTTTGATCCAAACATGAAAACTCACTGTCAGGAAAAAAAATGAAAGCTCCACAAATTAAGAAATGAATTTTACCAAAGGTCGTAAATCAAGCTTTTCATAGGAAATACTTGAAAGAAGAAACTGGCTGAAGGAAAATAATATTACTTGAAGGGATATTTGATAGACACTGAACAGGCTATTCCTTAATATGTCTTGTTCTTCCTACATCAAAACATTTTAATTCAGTGAAGTAACCTGAGAATTATTAACCCAGAGTCTGCTTAAAACAAAAAGTATCTGAAACTATTTCCTTTTCTCCATAAAAATCTACAGACAATCTATCTGGGGATGATGAGGTGGGCAAATAGACTTTAAGAAGCTCCCATCTTCCCTTTCTAATATTTCTTTAACCTTTGAAGATTCTCAGAATAATGGGCCAGTTTTACAGCTCATGGGGTTTGGCTCTAGGGAGTTTTCACAAATTCAAATTCCCAAACTCCCAAGGCAGCCAATGATCCTGGTAGGAAACTGGGAATGGGGTCAGGGGAGAAGAAAGCAAATCGGTGACTCAGAATTGCACAGACGTGTGAGATCACCACTGCTAGGAATGGACACTCCATAGCATTTTCAGACCATACTCAAGGCTGACCCAAATCCAACAGTTAGCACCAGATTCATCTTAAGAATGACTCAACCAAGTTTCCAAATAAATGAATTTGGCTCTCCAGATGAGCAGCAGGAAATTATCTTCCTGTGACAATTCTCGCAGTGTTATATCCTCACCCTTCCCTCTCCCCTTCAGTCTCCCCTTGCCATTTGAATCTCCCCTCACACACCACACCCTCTATATGCTCTCCATTGCCTTGTAACCGAACCTTCTGAGTACAATTAGGCTAAGTGGTGACTCTTCTTTGGCTATTGAGAATGGCAGGAGAGT
Source organism: Herpailurus yagouaroundi (assembly GCF_014898765.1). Lineage (NCBI taxonomy): Eukaryota > Metazoa > Chordata > Mammalia > Carnivora > Felidae > Herpailurus > Herpailurus yagouaroundi. Next base: position 21,914,835 of record NW_024412376.1, read on the forward strand.
TCCCCCAACTCTAGAGTAGATTCCCATGTGGAGAGAATGGTGGCATGGGGTGGGGGAGGAGCCAGTGAAATTCTTACTCCTCAGTGGTGCTAGTTAGAGAAATGGCACAGTAGGAGAGAAGTCGAATAGGTAAGAAGGCAGCTGGTGAGGGCTAACCTCAGCCATGCACAGGGCAACCTGATTTGGGAGAAATTGGCAAAACGGCCCCTGGCAATCCCCTTCACCTCCACTCTCCCCAGCACCAAAGCCTCCCTGCACTTTGAAGGCCCTGGCAGAACCTGTGCTGGGTAGACTTTCCTGGGAAATCTGGTGAACTGTCTGCTGCTTCAGCCAAGCAGGGCTGCTACTGGATGATGTAATCAGTTCCTGTTCTTCAAGGGCAAAGGGTGTGTTCTAGCAAGCTAAGTAAAAGGTGAAAACTATTTTAAATTTTATGCAATCATTTGACCAGATGCCGCCTATATGGCCTTCAAGTTTTTTTTTCCTTTGGTGATAGATTATCATGACTCTAGAATTTTCCAAATTCCTAGACTTCTGAAGACCTTCGCAGCTGCCATCATTTGAAAGATGAGCAGGTTGTTGTTTCTATCTACACACCAGGGTTTCTCAAAGTCAGCACTATTGACATTTTGGGGTGGAAAATTCTTTGTTGTGGGAACTACCCAGTGTATTGTTGGATATTTAGCAGCATGTCTGGCCTCTACCCTGCAGGTGCCAGTAGCAGCCTCTTTTCCCAGTTGTGATAACCAAGAATGTCTTTGGACACTGACAAATGTTTCCTGGGAAGCAAAATCCCCCTGCCATTGAGAAGCACTGCTCTATACAGGTACCATCCAGGATGTTGCACTTGGTCTTTTCACCTACCCTCTTGCTGCAAGGTGTTCCTGGCCATAGCTCCTTGCCCTGAGGAAGGCATTTGATTTTTTAAAAGGAAATCCAGGAGAGAATATCTTTAAAATTTGCAAAAAAAAAAAAAAAACAAACATTAATGGGGGATTGAGAGACTGAACTGATGATTTGGTGAGTTAGGGTTTTAAAGACTCCTGGTATTTATAGTTAGGCCCATTTCACATAGCCCGAATTGCTCTCATAAGCATGGCTGCTTTGAACCCAGGAAGCAACAAACTCTGCTAGGACCAGTGGCTTGGCTGATGATCAGAAACTAGGTTTATAATTAGAACCTAATTCTGGATTCTAATCCATACTTGGACACTGATTCACCTTCCATGTTAGCTTGATAAGTCTATAAATTCCTGTCTACTTCAATTTTACCAGTTCTGAAGTAAAGGTAGAGAGTTGCCGCTCTCCTCTCCTCCTCACAATTCCTAAATCAATGATCAACTCTAGCTAAGATCACTGGGGCCTGCATCCAGACAATAGTCAATTCTGGGCTATGCTGGGTGAAGAAATGTCGAATTAAGCCTCAGTTCAGAAGTCTAATGAGGTGTATAAAAAATGTGATCTGCATTCTAAAAAAGGAGTGGCTACATAAATTTGGGATGCTTCCAGTCCATGATGGTTTGCCATGAGTGTGGGGAATCCTAGCATCAAGGAGTGGAGAAGCTCAGCTTTCTTTTTCATGGGGTTGGAAATAGAATCTTGATTGGCACTGCTTGGATAGAAAGCCATCTTTCTTTTTCAGGTCTCTTGAGGACTGGGAGAGATGATGTGGTATACTAGACCTATCTTATAGTGCTCACTCCAGCTAAGCCAAAAAATTTCAAAGACATTTATTCCCAATTGCAAAATTACCAAAATACAAGCCAAATTGGTAACATCTAAACACATCTGTAATGCAGTTAGACTTACAATAGTTAGCAACATTACTCTATTGGGTTTTAGGGAAAGGAACTTATCTAGCCAATGCTGTTTTCTTGACATTCTGCTCAATAAAGGATTCGAGATCCAATATTTTTAAATAGTATGTCATAGTGTGAAAATCACACAGTCTGGTCTCCAAAGGGTGCTGAGAGGATTCCCCAAGTCAACTCTTAAATTGTTCTAAAAACCCTGCTCATGTAGGTAGTGGGTAAGCCACTGGGGTCCACCCTCAGCTGGGGAGCTTTTCATCAGTTGCTGTGTCCACAATGCTCCCTCAGCTGGTGTCTCAGAAAACAACAGCTGCTCATCAGACTGGCCCTGAGCTCCTAGAATGAAAATGCTCAGGTCAGGAGCACACATGGTACCTGCACTGGGGACTGGATTCCGGTCCCCCTTCCCTTTCTTCTTCTGTGGAAGGGTGCTTGCATGTGTAGTCATTACTGTGTAGGTGACCTGTGAGATGGCTCTAATCCCTACTTCATAAAGAATCTTAGAGCTGTTGGGTTAGTGGAGAGAAGTGGGGTGCCAGTGCAAGACTGGTTTCAAATCTTTTTTCTGGGACCTACCAGTACTACTGAAGTTACATTGTTGGTCACACTTCTAATGCCCTTATCTATGAAATGGGTTAATAATGTCTTGTTCCCCCTTCCTTCTCCTGCACACATGCATATGCCACAACACATTCTCACATATTCACGCACACTCACATATTCTACTTATATTGATAACACAAACCACTCACAAGGATGTTGTGAGAAATGAACTAGACACTGGTCACAAAACCACTTGGAAAACTGCAATGTGCTATAAACTCAGTATTATATTTATTATGCATCATGGATGGTGTATCCTTTGCTCCTTATATCTTTCAGAGGCTTCTCAATACATTAGGGATGCTGTTACATTTGTTATAAAATAGATTTTTGTAAATTTATTTAGTTTCTGCTTTACTTAGTATTTATTTTTAAAGAGAGAGAGAGAGCACATGAGCAGGGAAGGGACAGAGAGAGAGAGGAAGACAGAGAATACCAAGGAGGTTCCACACTGAGAACACGGAGCCCAACACAAGGCTTGATCCCAGGAACCATGAGATCATGACCTGAGCCAAAATCGAGAGTCAGATGCTCAACCAACTGAGCCACACCCAGGTTCCCCTCAAATAGATTTTTTCTTCTAAAACCTGAATGTCTGTCTTCTTGTCAATTTGAAATTCTACCATATTAGCTAATTTTAATTTTCATCATAAAAAAGTTTACAGTTACATTGGAACTGGTATAAAATAGATAATAGAAGGTGTGGGGGGGACTCCAGTAGGAATTCTGAATAAATGTACTCTGCATGTATGTGTGTGTGCACATGTGTGGTACTTTATGGAGGGAATATTTTGCTCACCACCATACTCCTAGTACCTGAGCCAGAGTAAATGTTAGAGAAATGAATGAAAATACACAATGACTTTCCATCAAACTATCCATCAAACTATCCCCTTCAAGTCTATCCATATCCTCAGCCATCAGAGAATTTTCCATCACACATGGTCCACAGTTGACTGTTCATATTCAGAAAACAGCTGGGTGTTCCTAAAGTTTATTCATTTTTGGATGGCAGAGACAAACCACAGATTGAAATAGAAGACATTTAAATAATGTCTCTGACATGTTTTGGTGATTAGGATGGCAAACCATTCTTTAGATGCTTTAAAAGTGACTTTATTTTATATATCCTACTTTTCATTAAGCAAATCATACAAATTAAGAGTGTTAACACATATTCTAATGAAGGATTAAGTTGAAATCTAAATGAAAAGATGACAAAATATAAAATAACTGTTTGGGGTTGAGATCCAGGAAAGGTGATTCATGATCATGTTTCTTTAAAATTATATCTGTTTAATGTGAGAGACCCAATAAAGGTATCACCTTTGTTATTTGACATTAGATCCATATCTGCTAGTGTTCTAAATCAACCTAGACTATAATATTATAATTGTTTAGTAGAGGGATGTTTATAAGGTGTAGAAATCAGACTTTAAGAATATTAATTACTATAAATTAAAATTGAAGAAAAGAGGTGAAAAAAATCTCGATGGTCTCAAGCTAGGGCTGGAATGTACGTGATGTCCACCTGTAATGGTTTAAGATTATGCAAAAGCACATTAGAGTGAAACAAGACAAGGGGCATAGGGATGGGATCTGGTACCATTTGGCATCAACTTAGTGCCAGCCATTCTGTAGGCACTTTACATGTCTTGTCCTTAACTTCATGTACTCCCAGTCTCCTTATTTCAGTGAAGAAAAGTTTAAGGCTCAGTAAATGAAAGTATGCTTACGGGGCTGGTGGACAAAAGATCGGAACTGTGACTTTCCCAGGTTTAGGAACCCTACCACCTCAGTTTGGATTTGGAAGGTTGGGTGGAAGGAAAGAGACTGAAGGATAATAGACAAGGAAGATAGGTTTGGTTAACAGGTGAGGCCACTGAGCAGCAGCAGGAATAAATACACATTGGTGGCTGGGTGGCTTAGTTGGTTAAAGTTCCAACTCTTGATTTCAGCTCAGGTCATGATCTCATGGTTTGTGGGATCGAGTCCCACATCAGGCTCCACACTGAGCATGGAGCCTGCTTGGGAGTCCCTGTCCCCCTCTCTCTCTGCCCCTCCCCTGCTTGTGCTAGCTTTCTCTCTCTCTCTCTAATATATATATATATATATATATGTACATATGTGTGTGTGTGTGTGTGTGTGTATCTATCTCACTAATATCCCAACAACTGATATGTGTAAAATTCAGTCCAATTAGTTCTTTAGCCTTACATGGAAGATAGATGTTTCCTTTAAGCAGGTTCAGTCTAGACTTTCCTTTAGCCAACTCAAACTGATCAGTAGATTGTAGCTTTTACTTAGATAAACCCAGATTAGGAAATAAATGGTCAACACAAGACAACAGCTTGTGTGCTTTAGGCCCTTACTGCTCAAAGGGTGGTCTGCAGACCAGCAGCATCAGTGTCATGCAGAGTCTTGCCAGGAATGCAGAATCTCAGCCCCCAACCTGGACCTACTGAGTCAGAATCTGCTTTAACAACATCCTCAGGTGATTTGTATGCACGTTAATGTTGGAGAAGCACTGATCTGGGAGACAACTTCTTAGTTTCAGCATCATCTGTTCACATTGACATTTTTTTGATAACTTTGGGTAAAACCTCACTTGATTCATCCACAACATACACTTAACGAAATATCTAGGAATAAGGTCAGGTTTCACTGCCTCTCATCCTCCTGCCTTTCCCTAAAAAAACACAAAGAAATGTCTCTATATTTATTTTAGTTTTGGACATCTCTTTTTTTTAAGCTTATTTATTTGTTGATTGAGAGAGAGAGAGAGAGAGAGAGGGAGAGAGAGAATGAGCAGGGGAGGAGCAGAGAGAGAGAGAGAGAGAGAGAGAGAGAGAGAGAATCCCAAGCAGGCTCTGCCGTCTCAATGTGGAGTCCAATGTGAGTCTCAATCCCATGAATCGTGAGGTAATGATGCGAGCAGAAATCAAGAGTCAGATGCTCAGCCAACTGAGCCACCCAGGTGCCCCTAGTTTTAGACCTATCTTACTTGTCTTTTCTCTTGTTCCTTAGGCAGGATGATACATACATTAGGATTGAAATATGCAGAAAAGAGTTCAAATCCTAATAGGGAGGGAAAAAAGAGAACATTCACTAATGAATATCCTTTTATTATCAACTCCAGGCATTTGTTTGCTCCAGTCCTTTCTGGCCTTCAATGAATGATAAAGTACTGGAACCAAGTAGTATGAAATCACTCAAGAGTGGAAAGTCTTCCATGCATAGGCACTGGCTTCAGTTGGAGGCAACAATGAGTATAACATAATATTATGTTTAAAAAATTTTTTTTTAACATTTATTTATTTTTGAGACAGAGAGAGACAGAGCATGAACGGGGGAGGGGCAGAGAGAGAGGGAGACACAGAATAGGAAGCAGGCTCCAGGCTCTGAGCCATCAGCCCAGAGCCTGATGCGGGGCTCGAACTCACGGACCGCGAGATCGTGACCTGAGCTGAAGTCGGACGCTCAACCGACTGAGCCACCCAGGTACCCCGATAATATTATGTTTTAAACAACAAGTAAGAAAGCATTTTGAAATAATTTTCTACGTAATACAAAAAATGCCTCCTTAGGCTACCAAAGATTGTTCTTCACAACAGAGGTATAAACGTAATTCTGGTGTTTTAAAAAGAAAATTGTTGTTTTTTCACTATTTAGTTGAGGAACACTGCACTATCTTTAAACACCCAATATTATATTCACATGTATCTACCTGGAAATACATTGATTTACATCTGCTTGTGCATGTACATATTGCCGCATATAAAAAGGATTGATGAAATATCTGAGTATTTCTATGTTTCCCAAATTCAATTCTGAAACATTCATATATTGAACCTTAGCCATTGGTTGCACTTGATGATGATAGCTGACAGTCATGATTACTTAACTCTGTGCTTCAATATGGCATTTCAGTTCATATTTGCAATGTCCCTCTGGGGGAGACATCCTTTTCACCCGCATTATACAAAGGTAGAAACTGAGGCTTAAGGAGATTAAGTAACTTTCAAACAACTGGACTTTACATGGTGTGACCAAAGCTCGTGTTAGTAGCTATCCTGTTCAACTATTTTGCCCTCCCACTGTCGGGAGACTTAATGGGACTTCCAAAGGATTGAAAGCAAGGTCTGCCTCAGGCAAAAGTATAGAGCTGAAGTTTATTTTAGATGCTTTGCCTTTATCCCTTTCTCTGGGCTCCATATGCTCATCTTTTCTAATAAAAACCCTTTCCCTAATTTGACAAATAGAAAACTGCTAGGCATTAGTTAAAACTGGAAATTGAGATCTACAGAGGGCACCAACTGGAATTCTACAGAACAGTGTTACACTGAATGTTAATGAGTGTGCATCTCAGTGTTCTCTGCTTAGTTTGAAAACATGAAGAACTTTCTCTACCATATGTGTTCTTTTTCCCTTAACACTAGGAATCTGTATCTATATATCCATCTCTGTCATCTGTCAATCACCTATCTATCATCTATGTGTGCAATTTTTCCTCCCATCCACAAATATTTTCCATGCTCTGATTACCTAGAAAACACCGATTTGGGAAATCCTTTGTAATAGGCTCTTTGATTCAGACTTACATTTTCTGATGCTCTAAATTAATGGAGGGTGAGTTCAGCAACAGTGTTTACCCTAGAAGATAATGTTGAGCAAGCCAATGTTATTTTTCAATTTTAAATTAACAAGTTGTTTGTGAATATTCCAGACCACCTTGTCTCAGTATGTGCACATTGAAAGGAAGCACACTCTAAGCTTAAAAAACTTTGAAAAAGCCCAGGTCTTTGTAAAAACTCCTTCAGGAAGCGAGGGGATTCACAGTGCCTCCACACATCCCTTGCCTTCCTCGTGCACACCTCCCCTCTTCCCAAAGTTCCACTTCCCAGGCTGGTGCAGCTCGGCTTTCCTACTGCCCATTTCCTCCTGCCAACTTTTTCCTTTTACCTCCCTTCTTTTTTCTTTGTCAAGGCTCCTTCAAGAGCCCCTGGCACTGAATTTCTCTTTTAAAGATCAATGTCACCTCTCTTTTTCCAAACTGCCTCTTTACCCTTCACTCCTGTTCCTAGAACCACAAATATCCTCTTTCGTAGAAAGAGAAGGAGAATTGCAAATGCTTTTGATATTTTTTTAAACTCTCGTATAAGGAAAATCTGAATTAAACTATGCCAAAAGATGTTGCTATATTATGGGTAAGACCTGCTTATTATTTTTTTTAATTTAAATTTTAGTTAACATACAGTGCAATATTGGTTTCAAGAGTAGAATTCAGTGATTCATCACTTACATACAACACTCAGTGCTCATCACAATAAGTACCCTCATTAATACCCATCACCCCTTTAGTCCATCTCTCACTCTTCTCCCTCCATCAACCCATAGTTTGTTCTCTATCATTAAGAGTCTCTTGTGGTTTGTTTCCCTCTCTTCTCTTCCTCCGCCTTCCCATGTGTTCATTTGTTTTGTTTCTTAAATTCCACATATGAGTAAAATCATATGGTATTTGTCTTTCTGTATCGAATTATTTTGCTTAATATAAGACATTCTAGCTCCATCCACATCATTGCAAGTGGTAAGATTTCATTCTTTTTGATGGCTGAGTAATATTCCAGTGTGTGTGTGTGTGTGTGTGTGTGTGTGTGTGTGTGTACCACATCTTTTTTATCCATTAATCGATCAATGGGCTCTCTCCATAGGTTGGCTATTGTTGATATTGCTGCTATAAACATTATGGTGCATGTACCATACCTCTTTGAGTCTGTATTTTTGTATCCTTTGGGTAAATATCTAGCAGTGCAATTGCTGGATCATAGGCTAGTTCTATTTTTAGTTTTTTGAGGAATCTCCATACTGTTCTCCAGAGTGACTGCACCAGTTTGGAATCCCACCAACAGTGCAAGAGGGTTCCCCTGTCTCCATATTCTTGCCAACACTGGTTGTTTCTTGCGTTGTTAATTCTGACCGCTGTGAGGTGGTATCTCATCATGGTTTTGATTTGTATTTCTCTGATGATGAGTGATGTTTGGCATCTTTTCATTTTTCTATTAGCCATCTGGATGTCTTCTTTGGAAAAGTGTATATTTCTGTTTTCTGCCTATTTCTTAACTGGGTTGTTTGCTTTGGGGGTTTTGAGTTTGATAGGTTCTTTACAGATTTTGGATACTAAAGGTCTATCAGATATGTCATTTGCAAATATCTTCTCCCATTCCATAGGCTGCCTGTTAGTTTTGTTGATTGTTTCCTTTGCTGTGCAGAAGCTTTATATCTTTTTTTTTTCTTTTTTTTTTTTTAATTTTTTTTAACGTTTATTTATTTTTGGGACAGAGACAGACAGAGCATGAACGGGGGAGGGGCAGAGAGAGAGGGAGACACAGAATCGGAAACAGGCTCCAGGCTCCGAGCCATCAGCGCAGAGCCTAGCCTGACGCGGGGCTCGAACTCACGGACCGCGAGATCGTGACCTGGCTGAAGTCGGACGCTTAACCGACTGCGCCACCCAGGCGCCCCAAGCTTTATATCTTAAAGTCCTAACAGTTCATGTTTGTTTTTGTTTCCCTTGCCTTCAGCGATGTGTCTGGTAAGAAGTTGCTGTGGCCGAGGTCAAAGAGGTTGCTGCTTATCTCCTGTAGGATTTTAATGGTTTCCTAAGACATGCTTGGGTTTCTTCAAATCATTTTAAACTACTGAATTTTGCAGAAAGTAAGAACTCCCTTATTTTATCTACCAACCATTTTGTGTACCACAGAGAAATAAAATGCTACCAAATCTTGTAAGCACTACTGATTGTAAAAGGTCTTCCAATTTTAAAGATATTAAAATATGGAAAAATATATCTTAAAAACAATAAAATATAATAGTATTTCTTTATATATTCTGTAAGTAGTTTATATATTTTTGCAAGAGTTGTGTTTGTATAAAAATTCCACAGGTGAGGGCCACCTGGGTGGCTCAGTTGGTTGGGTGTCCAACTTCGTCTCAGATCATGATCTCATGGTTTGTGAGTTCGAGCCCTGCATGGGGCTCTGTGCCTGGAGACTGCTTCGGATTCTATGTCTCCCTTTCTCTTTAACCCTCCCCAGCTCACAATTCTGTCTCATTCTCTATCGAAAATAAATAAACATTAAAAAAAATTCCACAAAAGCTTTTATTCTTTCCAGACCAGTTTTCCTCCATATACAGACCATGGATCGACTATAACAGAATCATCTGACGTTGCTCATTAAAAATGCTGGGCCCTGAGCTAAATCTATTGAAACAGAACCTGGTGACAGCACCTGGACAGCAATATATTCTAAGCTTTTCAGATTTTAGTATGCAGCCAGAGAAGAGAACTTCTCAAAAGTCATCCCGGACCAATAGCCATGACACCACTTGAGTGCTTCTTAGAAAGGCAGAGTCTCAAATCCCTCCCCAATCTTCAGTCCTATTGACACTAAGTCTGCATATTGACTAGATGCCCAGGTGATTTATTATTGTTACATCAAGGTTAGAGAAGCATTGTACACCAGGGTTTCTCCAAGTGTGGTTTCTGTATCAGCAGCAGCATCTCCTAGGAACTTGTTTAAAATGCAAATTCTTAAACCTCAATCCAGATATAGTCAATCAGAATATCAGGGAGGTGGGGTGGAGCTCAAGTTATCTGTGTTTCAATAAGCTTCCAGGGGATTCTGATGCGTGCTAAAGTGAGGGAAACTCTGCTATAGCCTAGCCTTTTCTTAAACACACCTAAAGGCAAGTTGCTCATTAGGTTAACTCAAGGCAAAGGGATCCAGCTGGGGACAGATACCTGTTTTGTTGTCATGATGATTGAAAGACATTAACTAGAGTCTCAAGGGCTAAGTAAGCCATTGATCCTGAATGCTAAAATAATAGACATAACAGTTGGGAAAAGACAGGTAATACAAAACGGATGAATGTCAATCTCTCATTTTTAAGTGAGTCAGAGAATGATAAATACATTCTAAAGTGGAGAAATTTTTCTAGCTTTAATCTTTTACTTTATCATTTTTTCCCTAACTCTTCAGAGCATCTATTGACAAAGCCATCATATAGTGAGCTCTCTCTTGTATCTAATAAGTTCTTTCAAATGCTACAAACCTTCGACTCAAATTTAGGGGAAAAGATTGGGTATTGAATATTTCCCCACTTATACAAAGGGGAAAGTTGATGATATGAAGGTTTTTGGGAATGACTCATCATTCGACTGATTATCGAACACCGACCATAAGACAGATGATACTGGATACTAAGAATTCAAAGACAAAAAGGCAGTTCCTTCCCTCAAGGAGCACACAGTCTATTAGGGAGCCAAACACAGCAACTAAATTATTTTATTGCAGTATGATGTGCGGTATATGGAGGCATGAAGTGATCATTTATTGTAAGCACTGGCCTAACAGCAGTTTGAAGATGGATTTGCGGAAGGTGAGAATAACAAGGAGAGAGATCCTTAAGAAGCTACCGTAGGAGTGTAAGCAGGAGATTGAGCAGTAGCAAAACATAGAAGGGACATCCATATAAGTGTCTACTAAAACACAAGTACTTACAATCAGCCATTGTTCCGTTACATTCACTAGGGGTATGAAGTGACTCAGGTGATTCAAAAAATTTTTAAATCTCTGACTTTGGAAGGTTTTATAAAAATCATATTTTAACTTATCCAATAAATGTCTGATGCTTTTCAACATGCCCTTTTTATTATCTCCAGCATTCCGTGACTATATTGTTTATGCCAGTATTACGCTTAATTAAGCACCATGACACTATCAATAAGAGTCAGAAAGCAAGATGTGACACAGACCATCCAAAAATGCAGCCATCCTGGCAAGCTAAAGATAAACCTTATAAAAGAGGGAGATGTTTCCCATAAATTGTTTTCCCTTTAACTGATAGATCCAAAAGTATCCTATTCTAAGGATAGTTGAGCATAGTGATGGTGACTGTGTTAGTAGTCTCCAGCATTTAGAAACAGAGTATCAAGGTTTGTATTCCACACCAATGATGTTATGCTGCCTCGTACATTTTAAGAAGGATA
>NW_024412376.1:21926307-21934081 GCF_014898765.1 Herpailurus yagouaroundi
GGGCCTCCTATAAGTACTACTTTCTCCAGAGAGCCCTGACTGTTCCAGCCTGAGGTCGTTCCTCCCCAACTTGCCATATTCCCTTGGAAGTCTTTGCATCATGGTGCTCATCCTTCTTAAGTGTAGCAACTGATCTATTGTCCTTTTCCCCACAGATCAAAGCCAGAGGGTTTGAGGTTATATTTACTTACATGGCCATCAATCTTCTCATTCATTCATGCATTCATTCATTCTGTATTTTAGGTGCTGTTTTAGGTACTGGGGGTATAGCACAGGAAAACACAAACTATCAGTTCTTAAGGAGCTAAAGGTCTTGGGGAAGGAGATGGACAAACACATACAGAGGATAAATAAGTAATTCTAGATGGCGCCGAGTGATACACAGTTAACAGAAAAAGGCAATGGGATGAAGAGAAATGGGGTAGAAGAGGGATCCTTTAGCCAGGGTGTTCAGACAGGCCTTCCTGAGATGGTGATTTTTGAGTTGAGACTTGTGATCATAAGAAGATAAGGGCTTTAAAGAGCATTATGGCAAAGAGAACCGTAAACGCACAGGTCCTGAGATTTCCTGTGTTTGGAGTCTTAAGGCATGGAAAGGAAATCAACTTACTCAAAGCATAGCAATAGGAGTAAGATGGGGAAAAGGGTATTAGATGAGGTTGGAGAGGTGGATCGGCTCTAGCTGGGCTTTACTTGTCGACCATACTGAGAAGAGCAGGTTTGTGCTAAAACCAATGAAAAGCTTCTGGTGGGTTACAAGCAGGTGAATGTCATGATCAGATTTATATATTTAGAAGACCACTCTAATTATGCATGGAAGACAAAAGGAAGAATAAAAAGGCTATTATTGGGGTGCCTGGGTGGCTCTGTCGGTTGAGCGTCCGACTTCGGCTCAGGTCATGATCTCACAGTCCGTGAGCTGGAGCCCCGTGTCGGGCTCTGGGCTGACAGCTCGGAGCTGGAGCCTGCTTCGGATTGTGTCTCCCTCTCTCTCTCCCCTCCCCCGCTCATGCTCTGTCTCTCTCACTCTCAAAAATGAATAAATGCTTTAAAATTTTTTTTTTTAAAAAAGGCTATTATTTAGGAGGTGGCTGCTGAGGTCCAGGGAGGAGATGATGATGTGGAGCAGGGGTGGGCAGTGGAGTGTTTACATGTGGAGGTTGTACCTGTAGCCTTGCTGCTGGAGTGGACTGTGAAGGAGGGAGAGCCTGAGTCCTAGGCTCGGGTTAAGCATCTGGGGAGATGGTGATGCCACTTAACTGAGACTGTGTAAGGAAGGGGTTGGGAAGTGGATGTCAACTCAAGTGTTCATTTTTGGACAAATTTAATTTGAGAGGGCTCTTAGACACCCATGTCTTCTGAAAGGATTCCAGACCTCAGGGAAAATCAAATGTGGACAGTCCCCTTAGTATTTTTCTATCACTACAGAAAAGTAGTTAAGATCCTGGCCTCTGGAGGCCTGAAACAGACCTGAATCTGCACCCCAGTTTTCCTATTTAATCAAATATACCATCCTGGATAATTACCTTTTTTGAGTCTTTGTTTTTCATATCTGACAAATATCTGCCTCATGGGATTTCTGTGAAGATGAAATTAGACCTTGGGTGTGAAATGCTTAGTGGAATGCTTGGCGCATAGCAAGTGTTCAACAGTGATACCCCCAAACTGATGATTATAATCACGGTCACGACGAACTGGGTAAAGGGACAAACGCGGTGGGGAACTTCGCTGACAAATAGAGAGAGACTTGTGTCCACCGCACTGACAATGGCATCAGGGAGAACAGGAGGTCTCCTTGTCAGCTTGTCAGTGAGAAGAGCCTTTTTCCTCATGCTTTAAGTTTCTGTTATTTCAGGTCTTATGAGGACCACATTATCTTCCAAGTTACTATACTATGTGTATCATGTGTTCTCTGGTCATGAATACAATATTTCTCTTTGGATATAAGATTTTTAAGAATGTTGCTAAAATAGACCTAACAAAAACATACCATGTTAACCTTATTTTAGTGTGCAGTTCAGTGGTATTACGTGCACTCACACGGTTGTGCAACTGTCACCAGCATCCATCTCCAGACCTCATTCCATCTTCCCAAACTGAAACTCCGTAACCATTTAGTAGTAACCCCCATTCTTGCCGCCCCCAGCCGCAACAACCACTAAATACTTGCTGTTTCTATGAAGTGACTACTCTAGGTAACTTATATCAATGGAATCTTACAGTATTCGTCCTTTTGTGACTGGCTAATTTCACTTAGCATCCTATCTTCCAGATTCATCCACGTCATAGCATGTGTCAGAGTTTTCTTCCTTGTTTATGGCCAAATAATATTCCTATGTTTATCCATTCATCTGTCAGTGGACACTTGGGTTACTTGTACTTCTTGGTCATTGCAAGTAATGCTCTTTTGAATAGGGGTGTACTGTATAGGAGGTTTTATGAGACACTATGAATATTCACTTGCTTATTAATTCATTTACTTATTTTCTCCCTCAGCAAGTATTTCCCGAGTGCTTACTGAGGCTGGCACTGAGGACGCTTATATGTGAAAGTGCTGTAACTCACTTGTTTGCAGTACTCTCAGGAGGTAATAGAATTATTCAGCACATTAATTTATCTCCATGTTTAAAATGTGCAGAGGAAACTTTAAGATCTTTTGGTTTGGCAATCCACTCAGCAAGCAATTTTTGAAGATTGATGTTGTATGCGGCATGAAATTTGCCTCCAAGAATCTTGCGTTCTGCCCCACAAAAACCAGAAAATGAAGTACAAGAGAAAAACACAGCAGTGGTAATAAAGAGAAGAAAGGAGAAATGAGAAAGACATGGCAAAGACCAGAAGGGTGGATAGGATGAAGTGCAAAGTAAAGTCATGGCCCCAAAAGGTTTTAAGATCTCTGTGCTTCTTCCTTCGAAGAGGAATCCTGCGATCATTTTCAAAGAATAGAGCCAAAGAAATAAGCTTGAGAGAGTAAAAATCTAGATTACAAAACTGAGTCAGGCATAAAGCCTATATAAATGCTTCCCAAGGTAGACATTTCTATCCACTTCTTTGTTATCCCTACAATGTTTGGATGAGAAAACATTTCCAATTTTAGGTACGTTGCAGGGTAAAAACTGATCAATATTTAGGAATTAACGGAGAGCGTCAAACCAGGACAAAAATGAATGTGAACAGCTGTGTTCCACAATCTGACCTCAGGCCATTGGATCTTTAGTATTTCCATAATATGACTGTAAAAAATATGTCCCTCTAGCCTTATTTGCTTTCCTTAATGGATAATGCTTCTGGCTTGGATCTTTGTGTGGAAAAAAGGATCTTTTGTCTCATAAAATGTTACAGATGCTGCTATGGTAACACACTTTAATTTTATTCCTATCTCAGAAGATAAACATGGAAAAATGCAATTGGCAATTTAATCCAATATTTAGCATTAGCTTTACATCCACAGAGCATTTGGGTTTTTGTTTTTAAGGAACATTGGCACTTTTGTTAACCTGCTGTACTCAATTAAGCAGAATCCTCAAGCGCGGTCTAAAAGGTATTACCCTGCCAACTCAAAAATACCATGTGGCCAAGTTTCAAAACCCACAAGGGAAAGAAAGCATGCTGCTTCTATGACAAAATTCTTAGGTGGCCAGAATGAGTTTGCATTTGTGGGAAGTTTCTTCTGGACGAAAAACAAAAACTGAACATCCCAGCATTTACAAGGACAGTATCAATTTGTTTGAAATAAAACTCATCAGTTGAATAGAGACAATTATTCAACTTTTTTTCTATTAGGAAACCCTGTGACAGATTGCACTGAAACCTTTAATATTAGAGCGAGTTGTTTACTTTGCACTCAGTAAATAACCAAGGTTATTGCACCCTGAGGACGTAATTTGAAGCCCTGATTCCCTGCCGAGTTATAACCATATACATTTACGCAGGAGGTAGAAGCTTCCAAGCTTGCCAGTATCATAAAAACAAAGCAAAAAAGCACAAGTAGAAGCAAAGACACAGGAAACACAGTCAATGTTGTGCTGTATGGATTTAAATCCTGTGACATTTCCTTTAGGATTGCAAAGAAAAACCAGCCCCCAACTGTGTTTTTAAAAGCTCATCTCTGCATTTACTCTCACTTCATAATTGTTATTATGTTTTCTCTTCTGTAATATAAAAACTTGGCAGCAGAAGAGTTAATGAAGGGTGGGGTCAATTTACACAAAGTTTCAATTACAAAACAGTGGAGGTCAAGTCTAATCCTGATTCACCATGTGTCACTCTAACCCATTAACCTGCTGCAGAGTTATTTTCTGCCAGAAGTCTCAGAACAAGGTGCCTGGTTCATTTATTAAGTGATTAGAAAGCGTGCTGTATGCTTAATTTTCATTATTCTAGCTCTTTCTATAGTAATAAAAATCATCATTCTTATTAATTCATACACTAACATTTAGATATATCCATAAGGAATGTACTAACACTACAATACTTTTCAAATACCACAACGTATACAAATTGCTAGTAACTCAACTAAAGTGCCTACCTAAGCTGTTCTTGAAGCAAACTTCGGCACTTTGTAATATTTTCCCTTCATAAAAGTCCCCAAGTATTTACAGTCTGTAGATGAGATCATACGCTTGAAACGGTAAAGATTAAATGTGAGGAGAACGAGAGTGAAAGAGAGGTTGTTCACCCTAACACTACTTGTATTGAAAAGATTCGACTGCGCTGTCGTGGTTCTCATTGGTCACTCAGGGGCTGGAACAATATTTGCCCAGTTGCTATGCAGGGAGCGGCGGCTGCCAATTCACTTCACTAATAAGCCTGAACCTGGCCTTTGCAGATAAGAGTGGTTATTGTTTGAGTTCATGCGTTTGCTGATAAGATGCTCTCCGATGAAGGTGAAAGAGGTATGTTTCTCTGTGGCGAACTGTAGAACTCCTACAGACATTTCGGCGTTCATCTCTGAATTCTAACAGCTGTTGCAAAAAGTAAACCAGCAGAGATGATTTATGTTTTGTTGTTGTTGTTGTTGTTGTTTAAATTAGATTTTCCCCTTTTCGGGATGCACATATGAAAAGATTACATTTACATGTTTTCTTTAAAAGGATACTACACCTGAAATATAAAAGAATGATTCACCGACTCTAACTCTGAGAACCCATTAAAACATAATTAAAGCAATCCATGATGCCTTTGTGTGTATGTGTGTGTGTGTGTATAAATGTATTATATATACATATATAATAATTATTATTATTTTTACTGGAGGTTTACATTAGGAAAATTTTCCCCAGATTTCAGTTTGGATTGACAGGTGTGCGTGTGTGTGCGTGTGTGTGTGTGTGTGTGTGTGTGTGTGTGTACACCATCACTAAACTGTGAGCATACAAAATGCACACATATGTATGCAAGTTTGAACACTATGGGACTAATGTAAAGCACATGCCAATTTAGGCAGGGTTTAAACAAAGGCAGATGATTTTTTTTTTGTATTTAGAGAAATACTCTACTATTTTTTTAATTTACACTGAGTGTGAGTGCATTTTTTGTGAGATTGTGTAAAGACTATTTAGACTCTGAATTTAACTTCTTGAAATGAACAGAGGCTCATGAAAACAAATGTATTAGGTGCACCTTTAACAAATAGTTTTTTTTTTGTAATGATTTTAGTGTGCCAATTACTAAGAGAAAAAATGAAATAAATAATTTATCTTAACAGGTAAGATGTTTGGGGCACCTATGTGCCTCAGTTGGTAGGGCACGTGACTCTTGATGTCACGGTTGTGAGTTCAAGCCCCATGTTGGGTGTAGAGATTAAAAAAATAAAATCCTTAAAACAAAATAAAAAAACAGACAATTTCTCAGGACTAGTATTAACTATGACAGAAATTATCTGTGTGCCTCTAATTTGCTCTTTATCACCAATGGATTTTTTGCTAGATGCAGTAAAACCTTGGTTTGTGAGCAAAATTCGTTCTGGAAACATGCTTGTAATCCAGAGCACTCGTATATCAAAGCAAATTTCAAGAGCCATTGGCTCAGTTGTGATCATGTGACACTTGGCCTCATATACTACTTCTATTGCAAGACATCATTTGTTTATCAAGTTAAAGTTTATTAGAAACATTTGTTCGTCTTGCAGAAACTTGCAGAACAAGTTACTCACAATCCAAGGATTTACTGTATTTGCTTATCGGTTATTAATAGAAATAAAAACTAATAATAGATTAACCAAATTTTTCATAGAACCAGAAGGGATCATACTGCCTTAAATTGTGCACTAGAGGGGCCCCCTGGGTGGCTCAGTTGGTTACCCATCCGACTTCAGCTCAGGTCATGATCTTGTGGTTTGTGAATTCAAGCCCCCATGCCTGGAGCCTGTTTCAGATTCTGTGCCTCCCTCCCTCTCTCTGTCCCTCCTCTGCTCATGCTGTCTCTCTCTCTCTCTCAAAAATAAATTAACATTAAAGAAAAAACTTAAAAAAAATTCTGCACTAGAATACTCAACTTTCATCTTGGGTAGTTTTCAAAATTAAAATTAAAAAATTAGATAACTGAAAATAACCTCAAGGACAACTCAACAGGTTTCTGGCATCTAAAACAATAATTTCTTGAACTCAAACATATGAAGATCATGTGATGCTATCAAAATTTGGCTATTTCTAAGATGGAGCTACAGGAAGCTACTGGCAGGGCAAGTGAGAGGATGTGCTCACAGCTAGAAAGAGTGTTGCAGAATATGGTTCCAGTTGTTTTTCTGAGTTGCCTCCCCAATTAAGACAAGATGTTTCTTTCCTTCTTCTTCTTTTTTTTTTTTAATGTTTATTTATTTTTGAGACAGAATGCAAGCAGTGGAGAGGCAGAGAGAGATGGGCTCCGCACTGACAGCACAGAACCCATGCGGGGCTGGAACTCTTGAACTGTGAGATGGTGACCTGAGCAGAAGTGGGAAGCTCAACCAAGGAGCCCCAGGGCAACATGTTCCAAAGGAACAATGTGGTGAATCCCTAGGCTCAGTGCATTTACTTATCTCTGCTGAGCCTGGCCTATCCACAGGGACTCTATGTGGAAACGCTTCATTTTGTGTCCATGAAAAACACATATGTAAATGATCCCATTGTTTATATCAATATACAAATTTCTTTTGCTTAGCACTCCACTGCGATATCTGGTTAAGACTGAAGCTAGAAGAAAAGAATGAGGTTGGTAATCCTTACGTCATGTGGGAAGAAACATGCTAAGAAGCAATATATTTACGAAACAGAACAAGTTTATATTTTCATGAACTCATGAATCATACAATTTCTAAAATATATATACCTAGAACTGGTAATTATAGGTAGGAGTCTTCCTATAAAAACAAAGAATTTTATTCTTTATGACAAGGTCTAAATCTAGAGAAGAGTGTGAGCTGAAGTTAGAGTCTATAAAATATATTACTTTTTAGTAACTAATACTTTTGCACTCCCAGAGAAAATTTTCTGTTGGATGATGACCAAAAAGATTAGCTAAATGCTAAGAGACCATATCCTTTCTCTTACATTATCTCTGATCTATTTCACACTATTATAATCAAAATACTCCCTTTGTGTCCAGAATTTGGTCATAGGACAGGTCAAAAGTTTTGTGCGTATTTTGAGGAAGAAGAAAAAAAACACTATACAACACAAACTACCCTAATTCTGTGACAGACACCAGCATTATTTGGCTTGACTTAGAAGACAAAATTTTCTCAAGGCTAAAAAATTTCACAGAGCATAATATATATATATATATATATATATAT
>NW_024412376.1:21934181-21956058 GCF_014898765.1 Herpailurus yagouaroundi
TTTTTTTTCCCCATAAAGTAGCCTGACGGTGACAAGCTAACAAATACAGGTCCAATAACAAATAAGAAAAAATAAGAAATGTTGTGAAACAACAGCATCTTGCATCTAGGAAAGGTCTTTTCAGAGCATAAATCTGACCATGAGCTTTTTTTTCTTGAGGCCCTCATGGCTTTCCCTTGCCTTCCAGATGACATTAGAACTGACCACCCCCTAATTCTCCAAGTCTTATCCCATCCCTGTTTCTGGAGCTCACCCTGCTTCAGTCAAGTTGGAGCGGTTTTGGAGGAATGAATATGTGGTATTCTTCCTCACCCCCAGCTTTCACACATACATTCTCTTGGCCTGAAACATCTTCCTTCCTTATTCCTTTTCCTGACTTTTCTCTAAGACTCCTCCAGGTCTCAGCTTGGGTGATGTATTTTCCCCTTGTTCCATGTTGCCGTAGTACTCATGCAGCATAGATCACGTGTCTAATTGCTTGTGCGCAAAGGACAGGAATTGGCTCTAAACATACCTTTCCATATCCTCAGAGCCTACTATAATATCCACTGGCATATAGTAAACACTCAACAATTATTTGTTTAGCGACCACGGGTTTGAACAGGAATAGATGCTTGTTTTGATAGCATTGGTCAGGGAAAAAAGTGAAGGACTAAAGAGTCCTCGAGGGTAATATCGTATTGACTTTAGGAAGATGCAGGCTTCTTTTTGGGAGCAAAGACGACCAGGGTGGATCTGCTTTTGATCCATCTGGAGATCTATGACTTAGTCTTAATCTGCAGTGATTTTCTCTAAAAACATGAAGATACAGACCTAAAGCTAATAATGACATAAACCCTCTTGGAATCCTAGAGAGACTAATTCACATGTAGTACATATCATTAGCTAGGCTGCTGTTTTCATTTATGGCCATTTCTAGGGTCAGCCCCTAAACTCCAAATTCCTCCATGGATTTCTGCCTATTAATCTCAGTCATGAATTTTAATAAGCAAGATATATTCCCTCCTTGGCCATATATAGATAATATCTTGTGTCTATCCATATTTTTAGATTATTTCATCTTTTCGAATAAGCTCTTGAAGAGTAACATATCTCATGTGTATTTCTATCTGTGCCTAACACAGTGTTCTTCTCTGGAAATTCCTCAGATTCTTGCTAACTAGATGAATGAATGAATAATAAGCAGTTATATTTGTCTAGAAGGAATTATAAAGAGGTGAAATGTTGAAACTCACCGTAGACTGAGGGGAGTAGGTCACCTCACTTGGGACCTGGTTATTTTGCAATCTTGTGTCCATGGCCTTACCTAATCTCACCTTAGTAAGAAACACCGGCTTTATTAACATTTGAACAAGAGACCTGGAAATGCTAATTCAGCTCTCTCAGTAAATGCTGAGTGAATTCCCTGTGAGTCACATTTGAATAGTGTGAACTATGATAACGTCATAGTTAAGGACAGCAAGGCTTAGAATGGAGCTTTCATCCTCTCCATTTTGGTGAAGCTCAGATAAATTTTCTTTCATGGTGCTTCCTTCTAGAATTGCTTCACAATTCTTTTGCTTCCGTGGAACACAGACTGCAAGAGATGCCATAAGGCAGAGCTGCCTAGTTCTGGGAAGACTTTAGTTTGCAACTCACATCACAACAGACAACAAATTTTTAATGTGTTGTATCTATAAATAGGGAACACCACCACCTCCTTACATGCACATTGAAGATGAGTAGTTTTTCTTGCTATATTTAGTCACACACACAAAATCTACATTCATTTAAAACACACATATGTTAAAATTACTAACACAAAGAAAAGCTGAGGGGGAAAACTTATAGTTTCATAGGTAATATTTTGGGGGTTTCTCAGTATACTCAGTTACACTGAGATTTGACTTTAGTCCTTGAGGTGGGTGGCGGAAGATATCTGAATAATTGCATGGTGCCTTGGATTTTTTTCTATGTGTCCTTAAATAATAATTTCATTTTCTAGCAGATCAGATTCGTGTGATGCTATGACTTTAAATGCTATCTCCCAATCTTTTATTTCTAGCTTTATCCGTTCCACTGAGCTCCAGATTCTTATGCCTAACTGCTGAGATAACTGGTCAGAACACTGATCTGTAGCTCCGGTTTAACATCTCTGAAGCATAAATCTTGATTCCAACTCTCTTCTTGGTCATCCACCTGTGATACATGCCGACCCCCCTCCCCCCGCATTGTTCCCATTTCAGTTAGTAGATCTACTATCCACTCAATCGTGTAGGCCCCACATTCTCTTTTGTTCTCTCATCTGTCAATTCCTACAATCAGCCAGAAAGTTCTTCCAGCTATACCTCCAAAAATATCTTGTAAATTCTACTTCTTTTCACCATGTCCATGGCTACAACAAGTCATTCTATTTTCCTGTTGAACTCACTCACCTGTCTTCCTTCATATACTTTCCTAGATATAGTCCATACACAGAGTATATGGAGCCACAGGCATCTTCTGAAAGCAAAACTCAGATCACTTTCTTTCTTAGAATCATCTAATGATTTTTTGTTGCAATTAAATAAGAGTCACTACTCCTTTTCCATGGCTTAGGACCCCACATGGTTTGGTTCTCTCCATGCTCTAGGGCAACTGGGCTTTCTATTCTTCAAACATGCTGCTCTCTGGATCTGTCTCTGCTGGTTTCTGCTTCCGGTAGAACTTTCCTCTCTCAGGAGATTGCTCCCAGACCACACCATCTAAAGTAATCCTGCATCCCTTGTTACTCTTCAGCCTATATCTTTATCTTCCTCAAGCACTTAACATTATATCACTTAAAATTATATCACTCGCTCATTTGTTTATTTGCTGCCTTCTTCCTCTTCCCAGAGCATAAGCTCCCTGAAGCCAGGAACTTGACCCCTGTTGTTAATAAGCGTATCCCCAGTGCCTAGGATACCAACTTATTTCTAAGCCTCCTTTAATAATGAATGAATGAATCTCAGGCATTACTTATGTCCTCTGTGCCTCTGTTTCCTACTTTAGTATTGTAAATTTTGCAATTATATATGTAAATCACCTAGTATAGTGCCAGAAACATAAAAGACACTGAGCAGATATTTGGTGATTGTAGTAAGAATGTTCTTCCTGTAATACTCAGCACGTACTAAGGAGAGTAAATTAGTAGAGTGAAAGAAATACTTGGAGTTACAAGTATTGGGTTTGAATTCCTGTTTATTTTAGTATCTATGTGACCTTTGAGCCAATCTGTTAACTTTTCTAAGTCTCAGTTTCTTCATCTGTAAAATAATAACCTGGTTGTAATGGCAGTAAGTGCTTAGGCAGCATCTGTAAAAGTGGTTTGCAAATTGTAAAAAGCAAAATAAAGGCATGAAATTTAAATGTTATTGTGGGGAAATGTCTATAGATTAAGGGTAGGAAGGAGTGAGGCAGATCTTATTCTTTCCACTGACATTTCTCCTAAAATAATTAGGTGTACACGCGGGGAATCTCAAAACTGATCCCATTTCGGATAGACTAGTCCATCGAAATGGATGGAATCTCCTTTAATTCAAAAAAAGGGAAGTTTTGGTAATCTCCTTTAAGAGGCTGGAAAAATAATACAAGTTTGAGTGATCTGTGAGTTGTAAACATGAATGAAGGTTTTTAATAAGTTAAGAAAGAAGCTTATGAATATGTTTTGAACTTCCTTTTTCTAACTTAAAAAAGATACTTGAAATTAGTCACTTGCTTATCATCCTTTACCAGGTGGCCTGCTTATTTATGAGTAGCCCGTTCCAGCATCTGTCTGTGGCAACTCTGGGAAAAGTGGTCCCGGAAGTGATTTGGGTTTCACTGGCTCATCCTTGACTGCATCCAGAAAGGCCTGGGAGCAATGGACTCTAAAGGAAAGGGTAGACATTAGGGCCTGCCTGGGTCTCACTGTCATCTTCCTGGCTCCTGGGCAGAATAGCAGGTACCTGAAATGCTTCCCTCTAGACAGTCGATGTGTTTTCCTACTTTTCCACTGACAGTGCTTCCTCTGTTATGGCAGGTAACTCTGCTTTCCAAAGCAAATGAATCCTAACGGTCTTGGTCAGTTTGGGCTGCTATGACAAGTTACCATACACTGAGTAGCTTATAAACAAATTTATTTCTTACATTTCCAGAGGCTGGAAGTCCAAGACGAGGGTGCCAGTGTGGTCTGGTTCTGGTGAAAGCCTTCTTGGAGGTTGCAGACATTTCTTGCTGTGTCTTCACAGGGTGAAAGGGCAAGAGATCTCTCTGGGGTCTGTTTTACAAGAGCACTAGTCCCATTCATGAGGGCTCCACCCCCATGACCTAATCACCTCCTAAAGGCCCCACCTACTAATACCATCACCCGGGGCGTAAGTTTTCAGCATATGAATTTTAGGGGGGACACAAATGTTCAGACCATAACATTCTGTATGCAGTAGTCAGTGTTCTCCAGAGAAACAGAGCCAAGAGGAACTATGTAGACATATAAGAGGAGATTTAATGGATTGGATGATTCTAGCCCACAAAGGTGAGAGCAGATCTCCTTTACTCAGTCTCCTGACTCAAATGCTAATCTCTTCTGGCAACACTTTCAGGAGACACAGCCAGAAACAATGTTTTATCAACTATCTGGGCATCGCTGAGCCTAGTCAAGCTGACACAAAAAATTAATCATCATAATACCCAACAGCCTAGTTATGCTAGAATATTTGTGTGGGTATATACTTTTTTTCAATAGAATAAAATCTTTGTCCATTTCTAGATGGATATCCAAATGGCAAATCAACTTTCTGTGGAAATGTATTTGAGGACTAAAGTTCCATTAGGGTAGATTGGGTCTACCTTCCACAATGCTAATAAGCCTGGTGCTTAAAAAGTACCTGGCATTTATTAGATGCTCAATAAATGGTGATTGAATGGATGTCCAAATGGTTTAACGAGCTTTTTTTCTCTGATCCCCTGACGGCTTGATCACAGAAACAGGGACTTGGGAACACACACTACTGGGAAGATACTATGAATGACTTAACTCATTTTATTTTCATTTAATTCATTTTGATTAGCAAGAATAATTTCTTTCCTGATAATTGTACTCTTTGCCTTCCAGTTAAAGTAAAACCTTTTAGAGAAAGTTTCAAAAGAAATCTGTCTGTTTCAAATTATGTGTGAACCTGATACTAGAAACTGCTGAGTAGTTTCAGATTACACTGTCAACACTGTGTACAATTCTAGTGCTTTCTACTGTCTGCCTGCTTTCCAGCTGCAGTTTTACTGGATGAGAAGGACTTCATTCTTAAAGGATTATGTAAGGTGATGGGTGTGATTGTGGAGAGCTAGTGAATGGTTTTATAGAATGAGAGGGGGATTTTTTAAAGGTCAGGTATTTATTTTTGTAATTATTTTTTTAGAGGTCAGGTGTTTTTTTTCAATTTTTAAAAAATGTTTATTTTTGAAAGAGAGAGAGAGAGAGAGAGAGAGAGAGAGAGAGAGAGAGAGAGACAGTGTGAGTGGGGAAAGGGCAGAGATAGAGGGAGACACAGAATCCGAAGCAGGCTCGGGGCTCTGAGCTGTCAGCACAGAGCCCGATGTGGGACTTGAACCCATGAACCGTGAGATCATGACCTGAACTGAAATCAGACGCTTAACCAGTACCATCCAGGTACCCCAAAGGTCAGATGTTTCTTTTAGGATACCTAAACTATTTGATTTCAAAGTAAACTACAAACCTAGTTATTGGTCTTCAGAAAGAACATTCTGTAACCTGTTTCAGTTCATGCCTATCATGAAGTTACTGTATTGATAATCCCACTCTTTCATATTCCACCTGACTGTATTTTGAGGGCAACTTTTATATTTGAAATATATGTTGAAATCTATAAAAGATGTTATTTAAATTTTATATGAACTCAAACATAATTTTAATACGTGTCAGATAAAATGCACTGGTTTATAGATCATTTTCTTTAAGAGGCTTATTAATTACAAATGGCTCTTATGTTATCATTGCAATAATGTTTCTTTGTTAGAAACATGCATATTTATTTATTTCTAATATTTTTAAAATGTTTATTTATTTTTGAGAGAGAGAGAGCACAGGAGGTCGGCAGAGAGAGAGAGAGAGAGAGAGAGAGAGAGACAGAACACCGAGCAGGCTTCAGGCTCTGAGCTGTCAGCACAGAGCCTGATGCTGGGCTCAAAATCACAGACCATGAGATCATGACCTGAACCAAAGTTGAATGCTTAACCAACTGAGCCTCAGGTGCCCCCAAAGCATGCATATTTAAACATGCTATCTTAAAATATTTCAGGTATGTTCTGGTGATCAAAACCAAGTGTCAAAGTAGGGCCATAGTTTACCCAGTTTGGAAGTAAATAGTTTTTGTGTCATCTGTCAAAAGGGTTGGGTCATTGCCCCATGCTCTGTACCCTTAATGACCCTTCTTTTCAGCAAAATTCTTCTGAACTTCTCCATTTTCTTGTAGTCTTGCTCTGATATTGGCTGGTTAACTTGTCAAATAATTTGAGCTTTAGAGATTAAAACCTCATTATGAAAAGAACCTTAATAAGGCCAATACTTTATGGGCAAATATAAAGTGCTGTGAAAAACTTGTTACAGCCAAAAATTCAGGGTTCCTTTTGTACTTGACCACATTCTTCCAGAGAAAATATTTGTGCATTTGTTGTCAATGGCTTTTGTGATTCAGAGTAAGTCAAAGGGGGGATTTGGAGCATCTAAAATAAGGAGCTATTTTAGAGTAAATCAATCATACGGGCAGTCCATCCACTCTAACCTAGTCCTGTAGTAACCTCTTAGTCTGGGATTTCAATTGCTACGTGGAAAGTTACATTACAATGTGAACCTTGGCATTTTATAAACACAGAAAGAAGACACACCTAGGTCATGTTTCACAATAAATGGCAGATCATTATTGCTTCCTTTGGTATTTCCTTTGTAACACTGATTATGATGAACTGGCACCATGACAATAAATGCCATTCCAAAGAAATTCCATTTTCATTTATGTAATAGGATGTTCGAATGGGGCTCTTCCAGCCTCTGCCTCAACTGAAGCACAAATGTGGTAGTAAGGGGGATACATATATCCACATATGTAAAGAAAATAATTAAGAACCAGTTTCAAGACCCAAGCCCTTCAGGTAATGAAGTATGTAAACAGTGGTCAGGGTTCGGAGAGAGAGACAAGACTGGTGAAGAGATTCATTTGAAGAGGGCTGTTTCCAGATGCGTGTCTCCCTTTGTGAAGGGGTGATGGAAGGTGCCACCTCCCCACCGCAAACCTGGTGATGGGGGAAAGTGCCACCTCTAGAACTCTGAAATGTGCTCCTTACACCAGGGATACACAGATGATTGGTACCTGACTTGTGCCTGAGGAAAGCTGAAGTACACTGTGGGGCCTATCATGTCCTGGAAAATGTTATGGAGGGAGGAGGTCCAAGTTTCTGCATGTGCAGGAGCCAAGAAAGAGCTGATCATGTCTTCACTCCCAGTTTGTGGGCCTGGGCCAGCAGGCTGTGTACCTGGGGGGCTTGTAGAATGGAGCTGCAATAGGCCCCACCTCATCCCGGAGGGGTGAGGGGAAACCTCATCAGTACGGGGCTGGAGATGAGTAGCCTGTTTGCAGGGGATGAGGAAGGAGTCACATGTGGCCACCGGACAGGAGACTGCCTCGGCCTGGCTGTTGCAACCAGAAGAGAGAGGGTCAGCAGAAGACTCCAGTGCACACAACTCCCCGGTGAGAAAAAGAGCTGACTGTAGCCATCTACAGGCCCAGAGAGAGCAAAATCACCCAGCCAAGTAAGGACCATCTTCTCCTGTCTTTCCCATTTCTACCCTGGTGGGAAGTATAACCTGAGGGGGAGGGAAGGAGGTGAACAGGGAGAGATTAAAGAGCAGGTGGGAGGGGCGTCTGGGTGGCTCAGCCATGATCTCACGGTTCATGAGTTTAAGCCCCCCCCCCCCCCCCCACCCCCCCGTGGGGCTCTCTGCTGTCAGTGCAGATCCCACTTCAGATCCTCTGTCTCCCTCTCTCTCGGCCCCTCTCCTGCTGGTGGATGTGCATGCGCTCTCTCAAAATAAATAAATAAGCTTTTAAAATAAATAAATTAATTAATTAATTTAAAAAATAGCAGGTGGGAGTCTCCCTCCCCACTGCTTGCTTGAAATAGGTCCTAAATGGGGGAGAGGAGATGATGTCACACTGTGTCAAGCTCAGAGGTTTGATAGTTATATCAGGTTAGGCCTTTTTTTTTTAATTTTTTTTTAACATTCATTAATTTTTGAGACACAGAGAGAGAGAGAGAGAATGAACGGGGGAGGAGGGTCAGAGGAAGAGGGAGACACAGAATCCGAAACAGGCTCCAGGCTCTGAGCTGTCAGCACAGAGCCCGACGCGGGGCTCGAACCCACAGACTGCGAGATCATGACCTGAGGCGAAGTCGAACGCTTAACCGACTGAGCCACCTGGGCGCCCCAGGTTAGGCCTTCTTATTACCGATAGCAACTGTGCTTGTGATTTCAAGCAGATGTGAGGAGTCTTCCCTAGGAGTGGCCAGTGTCTGGAGTTTTCATCCAGGGGCAAGGGAGCATCACCCCAGTACAATGGAATAAACTTAAAGGGACAGTGGAAGAGAAGAATACGCTGTGATATGGTTGCATCCTGTGTTGGGCTAGATCAGCATATTGCTTGTGTCTAGGATGAATATGGATATAATTGAAGGGCTGTGGTTTCAACGTTAGTCTGCCCCTAGGGAAACATAAAAAATAGTTCAATAGAGATTCTGTTTGCAATGGACTCAGATCTAGTGAACCATCCTCAGATGTATGGAACACTTTAGGGCAACATATACTAAATAGCAAGTGGAACTATGAGTTGAGAGCCCATTGGATATGGATGCTTCCTGGGGAGGATGGTCACAGAAACACCTGCCCTGCTGCCTCTAACCTGTGCACGGCAGGTGCCTTCACAATAGAACAGGGCTGTAAATTATTGGCAGTAGTGGCTCATTAGACTTTACGCTTTGGTCACGAGAGTATGGAGCATCCTATACTTTAGGAGCAAGAGAGCATCAGGGCATTGCCTCAAACTCGGAAACTTTTCCTCCCTAACATAAATTTCTGTACTTTTCTGTTTTTTTCAGAGTCTTTTTTTCCCCAGCTACTTTGAATTAGGATGTGAAGACTGATATTGACAGTGATGTTCCTCTTAGATATGACTTATGTGACTTAAAAAATAACACAGGGTAAAGGTTTTAGGCTGGTGGTGGGGGGTGGGGATGGATATTTTTGGCTTTTTAAATTCAGTCTACCCAGAGATTCATTTGCACACATTGAAAGCATCCTGTAGGAATTTTACTTTCAGAAAGCCTACTTTTAAGAAATGAAAAATATATGTACATGCAAGGAGGAAAGTACTTCACCCTCTTAGAAATTCCCTATTTTGAGAGGTATTAATAATATGAGCTACCATTTATAAGCACATGATATGTGCTAAGAACTGTGCTAAGAGGTTTTAAGCATTTTATCTCTGATCTGATCTTTAAGGTTGTTCTGGCTCCATTTTACAAAAGAGGAAATGGAAGTTTAAGAAGGTTAAACCATGCGCCCTAAGTCACACGACTTATTTACATCGGAGCCTGGAATTGATCCTGTCTTTCTGACTGGATCCCCAGCTCTTAACAGCTATGTTATACAGAGCTTTGGAATAAATTATTAATAAGGTGTCAAGACAGGCCGTGATGCTGAATACATAGATGGATAATGAGGGATTAAATCAACTGCCTTGGAATGAACTGCATTTTGTTTCCAAATCTGTTATACTTGGCAGGAGTGCTCAGACATGAAACAGCTGCCCTACTTACTCGTGTGGCGATCTACCTCACCCCCTGGTTTAACTGTATAACAGAAAGCAGGGATAGAGATGATTGATCTGCTAATACTGAGTCTTTCCTTCTAATACTCATACCCAGACTTCTAAAATAATTTGAACATAGCCTTGTGGCCGTTCTGGAAGAAACCCAGCAAGCAGCAAGATTTCCCAGCAAGCAGAGTCAATGCAAGGCTGGTTGCAATGCAGTGGTCTCAGTAAAGTGGCTCCAAACCCAGTTATACCTCTGCCCCCTAGGCAGATCCTGGCATCTCCCTCCTGCTTAGGCTGCACACCAGTGAGGGTTTTTCTCAGGCCTCAGACTTCCAGAGCAGTGTTAGTCTCCTTTGTTTCTGTGATTCCACTCGCTATGCTATGCTCTGTTCCTAACCAGCATTAACATGTCTCCACATAGCACTTAGGGCAGGTATTCAGAACTTATCAACAAGTTCAATTCATTGGGGAAAAAAAAATGGGAGAAATCCTTAATAATGCTAGATCTACATGTTCTCCCTTGTCTTTTATTCCTCTTTAGAAGAAGACTGGACCCTAGTAAAAGAAACTAAATACAGTAAAACCTTGGTTTGCGAGCATATTTCATTATGGAAACACGCTTGTAATCCAAAGCACTCGTATAACAAAGCAAATTTCAAGAACCATTGGCTCAATTGTGATCATGTGACATTTGGCATCCTGTTACTCGTATTCCAAGACATCGCTCACTTTATCAAGTTAAAATTTATTAGAAATGTTTGCTTGTCTTACGGAATGCTTGCAGGACAAGTTATTTGCAATCCAAGGTTTTACTGTATTTTTATTGTTTATGTTTTTCTCATGATAATGTATCTTATTGCATATAATTTAAAAATATAAAAACATATGCAGAGGGGTGCCTGGCTGGCTCAGTCAGTAGAGCATATGACTCTTGATCACAGGGTTGTGAGTTCAAGCCCTACATTGGGTGTAGACCTTGCTTAAAAACAAAAAAAAGGTATGCAGAAGAATCACTGAAAATCATGCTACCTAGGGACAAACACTGTTTTTCATTTGATGTATTTTCTTCGAGTTTATACCATTTATATTTTACTTAGGGATCCCTGGGTGGCTCAGTCGGTTAAGCATCTGACTTCAGCTCAGGTCACGATCTCACGGTTCTTGGGTTGGAGCCCGCATCGGGCTCTGTGGTGACAGCTCAGAGCCTGGAACATGCTTCGGATTCTGTGTCCCCCACCCCCTCTCTCTGCCTCTCCCTCACTCATTCTCTCTCTCTCTCAAAAATAAACATATTTTACTTCATTGAAATCATACTGCATAAAAGGATATGCATTGATAAGTTTGCCCTTTAAATATCACTGAAGCTCTTGAGATAACCTGAAAGCTGATGGTTTATTTTGAGAAACTCCAGAATTAAATTCTGGTACTTTCTGGAATCAGGATTATTATTAAAAAGCTATAAAAGCAAAATATTAAAAAAATTTCTTTACATATAAAATACTGAGGACTCTCATATTGCTATGTAATATAAACCATTTTTAAAAATTTAATTAAGGGCTTACTTAGTCTTAAATATTTCAATCTGTTTATATCCCCTCCACCTTCCTATAAATGTAGAACAAGTTTTGCAGCAGAGTTGTGATAATAGATTCTCAAGTCTGTATTATGATTTGTTAAATGATAATGATTATTTTTATTTTTCAAAAATTCTAAACATATCTCATAAGTAACACTATGAGGCTATGGATGTCTGTGGTGACATTGGAGGGAGAGACACGGAAGCCTTTTGCTGTAGCTTTTATGATACAAATTTCACCATATTGAGTTGTTGCAGTGTTGGTAACACTGTTAGTAAGGATTTTCCCACTAACTGCTAGTGACTTGAAGCATGAGAGACACTGAATAAGGCACTGGAGAAAGTGAAAAGTGGGCGAGCGTTCCTTGCCAATCAGGAATTACAAGAAGTGACATTTTCTTTCTTTTTTTAAGAAAAAAAAATTTTTTTTAACATTCATTCATTTTTGAGAGAGACAGAAACAGAGTACGAGCGGGGGAGGAGCAGAGAGAGGAGACAGAATGGAGAGCAGGCTCCAGGCTCTGAGCTGTCAGCACAGAATCCCACATGGGGCGCGAACTCACAAACCACGAGATCATGACCTGAGCCTAAGTCAGACACTTAACTGACTGAGCCACCCAGGTGCCCCACGACATTTTCTATACAAGGGAAAGTCACAAAAATAAAGCAAGAAACAAGAATGACCTAATAACAGGCTTTCAAATATCAGATATTTTATAAAGAATGCTGACTTGATATTTCCCATCCCCGTAAAATGTTGTTCATCTGCAAGTTGAACGGTGTCTTGCATTTAACAAGGTTTTAGTGACAATACACGGTGTTCCAAGTGCTGTGCTGAGCACCGAGGGGGCAGGACAGACACGTTCTGTGCTATCATGGGCACTCATATGCAGACAAGTTCAAAGGATAATCTTAAAAAAATCACCATTGTCATAAATACCAGAAGGAGAAATACACTCAACAGAGATTCTTCCCAGAATTTAGGGTTGTCTGATTTAGCAAATAAAAATACAGGATGCCCCACCTTACCCAGAAGACCTCCCCATTGAATGATAGTGGGGGGTGGGGCGGGAGGCAGGAGGGGAGGGCATTCGAGACAAAGGGAAATGCATATTCCAAGGCATCCAGTTGGGGAAGCAGTTTTGTGCATATAGAAATCTAAGTTAAATATAAGAAGAAAAAATTAAAAAAAAAAAAAAAACTCCAAAAACAAAGCCAGGCCAACTGGAAACAGTTGGGTAAACATACCTGGTTATAGTTTTTAAAAGGATAGATTCAGGGTGCGCCAGGTTGGCTCAGTCAGTTAAGCATGTGACTTTGGCTCAGATCATGATCTCACAGTTCGTGGGTTCGAGCCCCTCATTGGGCTCTGTGCTGACAGCTCAGAGCCTGGAGCCTGCTTCGGATTCTGTGTCTCCCTCTCTCTCTCCACCCCACCCCTGCTTGTGCTCTGTCTCTGTCTTTCAAAAATGAATAAATATTAAAAAAAAATTGTTTTAAGGATAAATTAAGAAACATCACACAGAAACTTAGTTTTATTCACCCTAGTCCTCCTTTCCTGATCCAAGGGTTCTGTTGTGGGCAGACATCGTGATCTGTCTTTACTGCCAGCCCAAGTGTATAGATATTCTCTCCAGTAATCTTGTTTTCCTCAATCTCTTGACCGCACGTATGTTGCTTGTTACTTTGTCTGAACATTTTACATTTTAAATATCTTTCAATTGTTGTTATCCCCTGCATTAATGACTCTCAAGAGGCATTACTTTCTTCTCGAGTTAGCGCCCTCCCTTTGCCTTAGCTTTATCTGTCCCTACCTTTTGTAGAGTTTTACAAGAGCCCTGGTGAAGCTCTCTCTTTGTAGACTGACTTACCCTCCTCACAGTCTCCTCAGGTCCTTTCATGGATGTGGTTCCCCCTTCTATCACATAGGAGGGCAGTAAAGGATAGACTCAGTCTGGTTTCAATTCCAAACTCCTTGCTTCCTGTCTGGGAAAAGCTTGGCCACTTACCTAATATCTCTGAGACTCAGTTTTCACATCCTTAAAATGGAGCAATGATACCAAAGTCTTACCTCATGAGAATGTGTGGCTTTGATAATTTGATACAACATGTGGGTTGTTAGCTTGATTCCTAACACATATTAAATACCTAATGATGATTAGCTTTAAAATTTTTCTCAAGATTTCCACAGCTTCCTTACTGCAGAGGTGTTGTGATTTTGTTCCGGCTAGGATAGTGTGCGCCATTGGGTTTCCAAATGGGAAAATTTAGCTAATAAACCGGATGGATTTTTGCTGGCCAGCTAGTATTCAGAGCTCACATACCAACCTAATGGGTGGTTTTGGACAGCCCATAGGTTTGAGGGATTCATTGTTTTGCAGTATTAAGCTTCCTTAAACACGTAACCTTGCCCTTGTCCACACTTACATCTACCTGCCTCTGTTCTGCCAACTTAAAAAACCAAACAAACCGACTTCTCCCATCTGCCCCACTTGAAAAGGAAGCTCATGGGAGCTCAATGTTAGCTGCAAATTGGATGGAAATGTTACTGCGTACCTCACCTTCCAAATCGTTATCACAATATTAAAATCATACGTTTGTAGCAGGGGTCATAGAAACCCTACTAGTTAATTCCACTTCATTTGTCCTTGGCTTCCTACCGTTAATCAGCTCACTATTTGCAGAAAGCTGTTTGAAGTCCATGATTCACATCACCTGTTTCTCAGCAAGTTACAAACTGTAGCTCATAACTTCCTGATCCAATTAAAAGAAAACAAGGCAGTAAAAAACAAAACAAAATCACTTTTTATTATGAACTGCTGTCAAAGGACTTTGAAAGTCTTAATAGATTTATCTTCACTTTTACTTTTATCCTCATGCATATCTCCTTCAGCAGAGTAGGTAAAGAATTAGTCATGGTTCCTATTTTTGAAGCTTTACTGTGTTTCTCTTAATAACTAATATACAAAGTACTCAAGAATTTTACTACATGCACATGTAACATTGTGACTCCTGAGTTTCTAGTTATGAGATACACTCATGGAATCCTTCCTCTGAATGAGGTCATAGTTCTTAAGCAAGGTAAAAAAAAAAAAACAAACAAAAAAAAACCCATGTAGTCAACAGCTTCCTAATTTGGGCCTTGAGTTTCTTTAATTTACTGAAGTGATTGACAGAACACCTGAGCAAACAATTCACAAAGAGAAGAATCAAATGACTGATGAAAAATTTTTAATGTAATTAATATTCAAAGAATGAAAATAAAAACAGATTTGTGTTTTGTCTGCCAAATTATTAGAGTTTGAGAGAATAGATTATCCAATTCAGGCAAAAAGGCAGTGATTAGGCTTTCTTTCGTACAGGCCAGCGTGAGAATACGTTTGAATAACCTTTTGGAAAACAGCTTTTGCAACAAGTACAAAAATTTGAGGCACAAAAATGTGTCATGTGTTACAAAGACACAAATTATAGTGCATAGATAACGCCACACCTTTGTTCCTGGACTTACAAAATGTAAAACTTCCCGCAGCATTTGAGAACTTTGTAAGAGATACATACCAGTGTTGGCAAATTCTCCACTAATTCAAAGTTGCACATTAGCACTCATAGCAAGATGTATAGTTAGAAGCCATTTTTTTCCCCTACAAGATAATGGTGGCACATAGGTGAAAGGTTACAGTTCAATGAAAGAACATAATTTGGAACAGAATATCAAACCGAAGAACAAATCTGAACTGATAATTGAAGAATTCATGACATGTGTCCTTAAGCTAACTAAACACCGACATCTTCCTATAAACGAGAATGATTTCTTGTAGAGCAAAAGTTTGACTTTGAGAGCCCAGTGTGATTTGTAAAGTTACAAAAGAGTATACCCACATGGTGAATGATGAATGTAAACTCAAAAGTCCAGGTGAATGTCTGGCAGAGGGGGACTCTTCTAGTGCCTCTATAGAAACTCATAAATAATCTCAAGCTTGATGTCCAGCCTGGTTCTAGGGACTTACTGTGTTTTGTCATTTTGCCAAAGAGGCCAATTTTGCTTCAGTTCTACATTTGGTTTTCCCTGTGAATCTTGCAAGGTTTTACTCTATTTTATCCCAGAGGAACATAGAATACAATAGCTGAAATATTGTAGACTTTGGGGAGGGAGTTCAGATGACTTGGATATGGTAACTCTCCCCGCCGGATGGTGTGATTAAAGTCCTGTGTGTTTTACTTTATTTTCATGTTCTATTCTGATGAAGATTTTGTGGTTTCATACTGTCTCACAAAAAGGAAATTCATCCTT
Organism: Herpailurus yagouaroundi; assembly: GCF_014898765.1. NCBI lineage: Eukaryota > Metazoa > Chordata > Mammalia > Carnivora > Felidae > Herpailurus > Herpailurus yagouaroundi. Next base: position 21,949,909 of record NW_024412376.1, read on the forward strand.
TTAAAAATGACCATAATCTCTGAGGACCTCTTCTTTCCTTTTTATTATCTAAGCCCTTTTCCCAATCCCTCTGGAATCCTAGGCTCACATTCATCCTAGGCATTTAATAATATGTCTTTATACCAGGGAAATGGTACTATGTTTTGAAAGAAACAAACTTGAATTTTAATCTCCAATGATTTATATTCTCTATGGCTAATGGGTAAGTTATTTAATTACTCAGGCCTATTTTCTCTATTCATGAAATGATTACACAAGGATGTTGGGAGGAATAAATGTATGGAAGTGTTTTATAAATAATATAATTCGACATAAGTGGATTATCATCAGCATCATCAACTTCATTTAGGGGATAGAATTTCATTGCCCTGCCAAATGCATCTATAAAATAAGATATTTAAAATTCTCTTGGTTTTCTGAGGGTTAGAGAGCTCTTTTCTAAATTCCAAGTCTTATTTTTTTTCCTTGAACAAATGGCCACAGATGTCTAATAGTTACCTTCTCTAAAATTGAATAACCATTTGATGGATATCTTGGTTTTGCATCTCTCACCAGAATATTGAAATAAATTGTGGGATATATTTTTCCCTAGAAACAGGATACTCGCTGTTTTTTGGGGAAATAGTTGGGTGAATAAAGCGGAGGGATTGGTTTGGGTTAAGAACAGCAAGATTCTGCGCTACTAGATGTTTGAAAAATCCGTAGGAATAAAAGGTGGAAAAGATCAATTAATCAAATAATTGATTTTAATAATATGTGGCTTGCCTAATTGACATTATCATATCAAACAAGTGAGCATTTAAAAATCTAAACTGTTAGTTCGAGTCTGTGTTTTGAGACTATACAAACACTTACACAGAGACATCTGACTTAAAAAAATTGTTTTGAACACCCACCAGGATGAACATCTGTTTTCCATTGACTGTCCTTATGCTCTTGGTTTAGATGCTCTAACACTGATTTTTTTTTTTTTTGAGGTGTGACATTGCAATCGCTTGATAATTTTAATCATTACAGTAATATCTTTGTGAAGGAGGAAAGTTCATGACTCAAGAAGCACACTACATGGCAGTTTAATTAAACAGATGGTAGGTAATAGTCATGTAGTTTAAATCATCAAGTGGGTATTTTTTCTGGGATATTTTCTCAAGCTTTAATAAATAGTAAGTTTCCTTTTACTTACTACGTTCCCCAAATTATATTTAAATAATTAACTCCAATAATGAAAATAGTCAAGGTAATAATTTTAAAGAAGCTTTAAAAGAAACCAACATGTAAGACCGTGTTTTATAAGAATTTTATTATATCTTTATTGTCTCACATCATAGGACTTACATCCAGAGAGCTTCCAACTTAAACTTTTGCTAGGGCTTTATCACCTATGCAGTGATTCTCAATTGGGACCTCACATTAGATTTCCCCGCTGATGCCCAGGCCCCATACCAGATCATTTCAATCAGAATTTCTGGGGGTGGGAATCTCACATCACTGTTTTATTTGTCTCTTCTGATACTCAGCTTCAAGGAATCTCTTTAGATCAAACTAATCACTAGGTGGGAAGAACTTAGTTTTCAAAAATCATCTCAAATGGTCATTGCTTTTCTTCTTATACATCAAAAAAAAAAAAAAAGCAAAAAACAAAACTCAAAAAGTGTAAAGATAATTTAGAAGCAATAAGATCTGCTGAGAGCATTAGTTTTTCCCTGTTTATTTTTTTCCTGAGTCTGAAGGAAATGATCCCTTTTCCCTTTTTTTTTTTAAATCTGATAAGAGCAGAGAAGCAACCTTTTACCTCTTTAAGTCAGAGCAATAATAGTAAACATTAGCTCCTAGTGGCTCAACTCTCTACTCCTCTTTCATCTTTCAGAATTTCTTATCCTTGGCTTGAGCTAGGACACTTGTGTCTTGCTAATTTTTGCATATCAAACACCTGGTGCATTTGGTCTGGTATATAGAAGGCGCTTAAGAAGCAAAAATAGGATAATTGTGTGTATCAAGCATTCACCTAGAAGAAGATTTTTTTTTTAATTTTACTTATTTATTTTAAGTAATCTCTACACCCAATGTGGAGCTTGAACTCATGAGCCCAAGATCAAGAGTCGCATGTTCTTCTGACTGGGCCAGCCAGGCACCCCTGAAAGGAGATATTTATAGGTATCCCAGAGGGCTTTATATTCTTCATAGTTGTATTTGCAGTGTAATCTTTTTACAGAATACAGGGATGATATGCATGTTAAGAATACATACATTTACATGACAATTATTTTAATTGAAAAAGCTGATTTTGCAAGTATGTGTGTATATTTTTGTGCACACCCACACATATCACTTGATTTTCATAATAATCTGAGGCAAATTTGCCAGAGATTGGTTGTCCTATGTTACAAGTGGGTAAATTGAGGTTCAGAAAGGTTAGGTACTAGCCCAGTGTATGCAACACCCAGCTAGCGGTAAATAGGGGTCGACAATCTAGGGCTTGAGATTCATATTCCCTTTCTTTTCCCACAACACCTTATAACCCCTTGCAGGGTGAAGGCATATGGATCAAATCTGCAGCTGACTCAAGGGATGATAGAATCAGAACTCTAAAATCTTTCAACAGGTTAGAATGCTGGCCAAGAAAACCCAAAAGATGAAATTTAATAGGGAAAAATATAAGGTCCTAAGTTTAGATTATAAAAGAAAATTCTCAAGTGCAGATTTGGGAGGGGGAGAGGGGCCCTAGCTTGTTCATGTGAAAAAAATCTATGATTATGAGATAAGCACATTGTGGACTAAAATGCATGGTGCAAAGTTACGTTGCTTTGATAGCATTGTCAAAAATGTAGTATGGTCTGTGAATGAGAGGAGTCCCACGTTCCCATGTTCTTATCCATGTTGGAAATAAACCACTTAGAATTTTGTAGTCATTTTAGCCACCATATTTTTTAAAAAGTTTATTTATTTTGAAAAAGAGAGAGAGGGAGAGAGGTAGAGAGGTAGAGAGAGAGAGTTCCAAGCAAGCTCTGTGCTGTCAGCACAGAGTCCCATGTCGGGCTCCAACTCACAAACCATGAGATCATGACCTGAACCGAAATCAAGAATCTGATGACTGAGCCATCCAGGAGCCCCTTAGCCACCACATTTTAAACAAAACAGTGACAAACTGATGTTTGTTTGGAGGAAAGTGACCACTGTCACCCACACATTAGCTGACATCCTCAACATGTAGATCATCCTGGATCACCTCCTTCCAGTCCAGGATTCATGGGCAGTTTAATGGCCGTAAGAAACATTTATGAATTCACAGGGGCTTAAATTCTCTTGTAACTTCTGATTCTAAGTTCCTGATTCTTTAAATATAAATAACAGTATTTTTTCTGTACTACCCTTACTCTATTCTTCATGAACCCAGCTAGATCAGGGTTGGTTTTTTTTTTTTTTTGTTTTGTTTTTTTTTTTTTTTTTTTTCACTTCCACAGAATTCCACTCACACAAGGCTTTTAGGGGCTAAGAGATTTGCTGGTAATTAGGGGAGAAAAGGAAGGTTTAAGGAGCAGGAACAATAAAAATTTTAAATTGAAAAACAAACATTCCCTTTGTTAAAAGTCCTTTTCTTTCGTTTTTTTCTTCCTCCCTTCCTTCCTTTCTTCTTTCTTTCTTTCTTTCTTTCTTTCTTTCTTTCTTTCTTTCTTTCTTCTTTCTTTCTTTCTTTTTCATCCTGCTTCTGGAAATTTCTTAACATCTGCTGATATGTTCTCAGCACTCTGATCTTACTGACTGCTCTCACTCCATTTCATTTTTGTTCTTCACTCACTTCCTCTCAGATTTCCTACAGGAATTCCATGTTTCTCAGATTACTGCATACACCAATTCACTTCTTGTCATTTCTTACTCTTAAATTCAGTTGTAGCCAACCTATACATATACAAAGAAGGCTAAGATGCTGAGTTAAACAAAAGGGCCACTCCACGATTTCTTCCCTACCAGAAGCCCTCCTTTCTAGAATAGAATTGTGCATTTAACTAGCGTTTTCTCTGTCTGTTAAATCAAGTAAATGAAGGGTTTGAAAATGGCAGATTCCTAGCTCATATTTTAACTAATTTAAAATAATTAACTCATTTAAAACTGCTGAGGGCTCATTCTACCTTCCCCATCATAATTTATATGAATAGAAACTATTCTTCTTTTTGACCAGAGATAATGCATGTTATATAATCTCAGTTGCTTTGTCATTACAAAAAAGTACTGTTGGTTATGACCATATCAACATTAGGTTAGGAAAAGAATAGTGTAGTAACTGTACAAATGGAATGGATCTAGGACAGAGAAGTCAATGACATTTGGAATAGAGATCATGTGGTATTTGCCTTGTTATAGAAATGAATCAAGGGATTGTTTCCAGTGTTCAGGCAGTAAAAATAGAAAGGTTATATAGATAAGGCAATTATTTTAAATATATATATATATATATTTCAAATACATGTGAATACATGAATATATCTATACATAATACATGTGTACACCAAATTCATTCATTTACCTTCCACAATTTTAATGAGTAAACAGAACTAGAATAATCTCTTCCTTCATGGACCCTGCTTTCTCTCTAAAGATGGTGGATTTTTTCCCAAAGACGCTAACATACCCGGTGAGAACTAAACGTTTGTGAGACTTTAGCAATGAAATATGACCTGCAAATGTAGTATTTGTTAAGACTACTTGAAAGATTAGAGGAAACCAATGGTGTCTGTAAGGTAGGGCAACTTTTCCTCGGCTCAGATGGGTGTGGGAAGGCACCCTTCAAACAATGACTCAGTCTCTTGGGACAGAGTATAATAAGTACCATATACAATGACTAATAAAATTTAGGCTTTAGATCATCTCATCTACCTTGTTATGTTGGTGGTAATGCTTGTTCCTTATAACAGCAGCAAAGGCAGAGTAAGAAAACTTCCTGAAATCGTGTTTTCTACATTAAACTAGACATCCCATTTAGTAGCACATCTTGCCTAGCCCAACCACAGCCCCTGGACATTGGAGGCAACACTATGTGGAGAAGGAAGACATAAAAAAGAAGAATGAAGATGATTTACATAGCACATACTGTGAATCAGATACTGTCCTAAACAGTTTTCGTCTATTAACTCATGTATTCCTCTCCACAATATTATCACCTGTCGAGGCCATTTTTAGGCAATGGACTTGAGCAATGGAAACCTGAGTAAGGTAAAGGGGCCACAGTGACCACTGGCTGAATGCAAACAGGCCCATCAGGCGACCCACCTCAAAATATCCATTAGCAGTAGCTCACCAATAGGCTACTTACAGCCAGCACTTACAGCCGGCTACTTACAGGTGCCAAAAAAGGAAAATTCCATACATTCCCATACCTCTTCACCTTCCCCCCTTTACTACAGCCCTCCTCACCACCGCCTTTTGGCAGGTGGTCTCTCCTTTGCTGTCCTGGCCGCTGCTCCCCTGCAGCGTGTTCAATAAACTTTTATCTCTTTTGTTCTGCCTTCAGTAAATTCTTTCACTGCCCGAGCCACGACCTCCACCCAAGCAAGTCACAACGCATCCTATCCATCGTTCAAATGAGGAAAATGAGGCGCACACAGACAAATGATTTTCCAATGTCCCATGGCTAGTAAATGGTGGAGCTGGGAATTGAGTCCTAGCTGACAGGTTTCAGGGATGTACTTTTAACTACTATGTTATTCTTTCATTTCGAAGTAGTTGACGTAGTACCAGCTCACAAGGATCTAAGCTTTATTCCAGTAGAAGTGGCACAAAGTCTTAGCATAACTAAAGACAGTGTATGAATATGTGATATGGAAATGGTAGAAGCAAGAGGTCTGAGGAGAAAGGTGAAGCAAGACGGGCTGGTGGAAAAGCTTACTGGAAATGGTCCTTGCTCTCCATCCTGAAGGAAGCATGAAGGTGCATTTTGGCCATCTGATTTGGTGAATGTGTTCAGGATGCACTGGAGGCATTTATTTACCTCCCCTTATGCAGTGTACAAAGTGTGCTTTTGTTTTATTATTTCATGAAAGTAAAATTTTACTTAAAATAAAAATTAGAAATTTCACTTGATATGCAAAAGAACTCTCAGAGGTATTATCTTTGTGTTTTCCAGATGAGAAAAAAAATGGCATCCCTTTGTCCCCA
>NW_024412376.1:21956158-22026491 GCF_014898765.1 Herpailurus yagouaroundi
CGCGCCGCCGCCGGGCGCCCGCCCCCCTCCCCCCGCGCCCCCCCGCCCCCGCCCCCCCCCCGGCCCCCCCGGCCGCGGGCCCCCCCCCCGCCGCCCCCCCCCCCCCCCCCCCCCCCCGCCCCCCAGGGGGTGGACCATGGTGCAAGTTGGGAGGCTGTTATATAAGTCCAGACTTTTCTAAGAATGTGAAAGATTCTCACCCAAGGTTGCTGTCTGCCTCAGGTTTTCTGATATAAGATAAATCAAAAGAATTAACTTTAGAGTCACAGGTTTAATTCCTTTATTTTTAGAAACTGCTGGGTTGTGTTTGATGCCGAGTGTCAAGGTCGGTAAAAGACGAGCTTCCCAGGCGAGACCACTTAACAAACTGCTTCAGAATTCTGTGCCACTAAAAACCTGCCACATAGTGATTAATCGGGGAAGGGCAGTTTTACTAGGGTAAAAACACACACGACAGGGTCAGATTGTTGGGCTGAAATTCTGGCCTTATCTCTCACTGCCTGTGTGGTGTTGGACACATTACTTACCCTCTCTGTGCCTTAGTTTTCTCATTTGTAAAATGTGGACAATTACCGTGTAATTTTAAAGGGGTGTGTGTGTGTGTGTGTGTGTGTGTGCTTAATGATGCTATGAGCTTAAGAATTTGAGCATATAGTAATGTTAAAGGTGTGTTAAGTGTTATATCCAACCCCACCTTCCCCCTTCTTCCTGCAACTAAAATGTCAGTTCCAGGAGCAGAAATTTTTGTGTTTTGTTCACACTGTATTCCAGGCCCCTTGAACAGTGTCTACACTTAGCAGTTGCTCAGTAAATATCTGTTGATTGGGAGGGTCCCTTTTCAACATTTTTTTGCAGGAAATGAATTGGGTAAACAATTTACTTAAAAAAAACTGTATCGGGGCGCCTGGGTGGCGCAGTCGGTTAAGCGTCCGACTTCAGCCAGGTCACGATCTCGCGCTCCGTGAGTTCGAGCCCTGCGTCGGGCTCTGGGCTGATGGCTCAGAGCCTGGAGCCTGTTTCTGATTCTGTGCCTCCCTCTCTCTCTGCCCCTCCCCCGTTCATGCTCTGTCTCTCTCTGTCCCAAAAATAAAATAAACGTTGAAAAAAAAATTAAAAAAAACAACTGTATCTAGTATCAAACATGTGAAGAAAGGAGGAAACTAAATAAAAATCCAATTCCTAGATGTTTTTAGTTCACAATAAAATTTATATCACAATTAAAACAATGAAGAGAGGACATTTTTCTATGATAGGAATCTGAATTTTGTTGTTGGAAATGCTGTCATCTGAACAATTCACCTATGAGAGAAAAGCAAAAATAAAGAAAAAAGCAAAAACCTAAGTAACAGACAAATGGACAAAGAAGGAATGCAGTTGCCTCCCTGACTATTTATTCCCGTCTTAAGTCCTGCAGAATAAGAAATGAACTACTCAGTTCATTGACTCCTAACAGTGAGTCAACATATTTGCATAAACACTGCAGTGTGTTTGTACCACATTTTCCATTGTTTTCTTTCAAGTATAAATTTCATTGAAATGAACTGTATTCATTAGTGGGAGACTTTGCAATCAACTTTGTCCCTAGGGAATTCTGAGACCTAACTGCCGTCTCCAAGATCAGTCAGCAATTTAGAGTACATCTCTGGTCCTTTCACAAAAATGTAATGGGAGATGAAGGCTGAAGTGGGGAGGAAAGAAATGCCAAAGAAAAACTCCAGAGCCTTGTGGTTAATTCAATAATGCTATGGTGCAAAATGACCCTTTATCATTCCAGCAGCAAGTGACTTTCTCTTCCAACCTGCTGGAAATTTTCCGTTCAGGGAGAGGGATCAGAGAGACAGGAGAATGTGTGATGCCCACAATGCTTCTTGGCCAGGAAGGAATTTATCATCTTTTTTTTAAACTGATTTATTTTGAGAGAGAGAAAGAGAGAGAGAGAGAGTGAGCATGAGCGGGAGAGGGGCAAACAGAGAGGGAGACAGAGAATCCCTCTGTGTTGTCAGTGTAGAGCTCAACATGGAACTCAAACCCACGAACTGTGAGATCATGACTGGAGCCTAAATCGAGAGTTGGATGCTTAACCAATTGAGCCACCCAGGTATCCCTGTTTATCATCTTTCAATACTACTGAGTCATTACAAGGTAAGACAAGAAGACAGAGAATGAAGAATGCAAAAACAAACACAAAAATACTTCTACTTGTTTTTGTTAAAAATGCGTATACTAAGTAAAAACTGAAACTCATTTTAACTTCAGCTTGAACTCAGGCTCTTGGCTAACTGAAATAAAATTGTCATCATTTGACACGGCCCTTCACTCTCACAGCCTGTTTCAGGATGAAAACATCATTAGGGCAATCTTGAAGCATATGAAGAGGGTGGGGTGCTTTCTGCAGTTTTCTGTTTCAGAAGCAGAGGAGGAAGCCTGGAGAAAGACAAAATTACTGTAACAGACACAAATCAAACTTAATCACCCACTCATATAATGTGAAAGCCTTTCTGATCTTTTAAGCTTGCCTGTAATTTATCTTTGGAGTCTCTGCCTGTGAAAGTGAAAAGTTGAGAAGGAACCTGATAGAAGACCCTATTAAGCTCAGTAACTATGGAAAGCCTTCATGGAAACCAGCGAAAGCATCTGCTAAAGAGAAAATCATAAAGGCTCATGTTCCCAGACAAAGACTGGAATGACCCGGGCATATTACGGTGTCACAATTAATGTTCTTTTTAAGCTTCAGGTGCCTTTAAGGTTCTTGGAGTCCAACATGGTTTCCTTCATAAAAAGTATGACAAAGCTGAGTATATGCAGCTGTGTTTTAGTTCGTAAGAATCAACAGGGAATCAACAAAGATGACAAAGGTAATTTGGAGCCCTTAGATGATGAGACTGAGTGAGGCATTTCACACAAATTAACTGTGAAAAGAAATTGTAAGAGGCCTTTATGGAAACCTTAGGTTTCCCAATGAATCCTGATTTTTAAAATTTTATGTATGGATGTAATCTCCACACCATACATAGGGCTCGAACTCATGACCCAGAGATCAAGAGTCACATGCTCTACAACGGAGCCAGCCAGGTGCCCCCAATGAATACTAATTAAACTGGAACAGTGAAACAACTTGACCTGGGGTTTGACGACTAAGATTTGAACTCAGTTTTCTCATTTTCTACCTGACAAACTGTGGGAAAGTTACTTCATTTCTCTAAGCCTCAGTTTTCCTCATTTGTAAAATGGGATAGCACAGTTGTGAGAATTAAATGAAATAGGTATAAAAACCCATCCTCTATTTCGTAGGTACTCCATATGTTTAAAAAGACAAACCCCAAATTATAATTCTGGAAACTAGCTTTATTACACATTATGAATTTATCTTCATCTGTGAAATGTCTGTTTTTTTTTTTTTAATAGTCCATAAGATGACTCCTTTTTGTGGGGACAGAGGGAGGGCTAAACTCTGAACAATATGAGCATGAAACCATAGCATCCCAAACTTGGGAGATTGTTGTGAAGACAGATTCTCTTTTTTGTTTACCTTTTCACTTGAAAGGAAAGGGCTTTAAAACATGTTACTGTATTCCAGATAGGAAAAAAAGGAGTGGATTGTTAATGTAGAATAATTAATTGACTGGTTCTCTACTTCCAGTTATGAGGCACATTTCATAACTATATACAGTATCAATATATTCACTCCCATTTTTCCCAACTCATAGTTTTTTTTTTCTTTATCTTATTTAATACCCTACTTGCTTAAGTAAATACTTCAATAAGTATTTATGTACTATGTCTATATAGTAGGGCAATTCAAATAAAAACACAGCTTATTTTGGTATTGTCACTCTTGTGTGTTAAAACAGGGAAAGGATCCAAGAATATAAAATATCTCACATAAAGTTTCTTGAATGGTTATTCTCACTTTAAGAGAGAGAAGTCCAATTTATGACTATAGTAACAGGTTCAACATGAATGTGGCAATAGATATAAATTATGTTGAACTGGTTTTAAAGAAAATAAACTGTTCCTTCCCATGAACCTTCACCCATTTGAAGCTTTTGAAATATTTAGATAAAATTTTCTCTCTCATTTTCATCTGCCTTTGTAGTCTGACTTTGAGCCAGGACTTGAAGCAGACATACTGGGCTCTTGCGAAAAAGCTTGTTCCCACAAGATTGCCAGCCAAATTTTGCAGACTCAAGATGTTTGGAGAGTTTGAATAATCATCACAATTTTTGGACGTCTATCTGAGGTAAACATAAATGCCAAACCTTGAGGGTCTCACTATTAGTGTAAGTATGATTCAGTATGAGGTATTTCCGTCCTTGGCTGGTTGATAGAAGATAATTATAAGGTTCCTTAATTGAAATTTAATTAGAAATACAAAGTGATACATGTTAGTTTGTAAAATATCACAGTGAAACAATTTGCTTCGGTATACCAGATGAACAGAAAACAAATGAACACATTCTTAGAACTAAGTGACCCTCCAATCTTTGGAAAGATTTTATAATTGATTGATCGACTAAAACATTTGTTTGTTGTCACAAGTAACACTTTAAAGGGCTATAGTTGTTTTACATTCTCCCCCTAAACAACATAACAAAATCCCCAAAGGCGTATCCTTTTAAGAAATGTGTCTGTAGTAAAGGCAATTTGTAAATGCTAAAGTCGAGGAAATTTTTTTTAATGGTAAATATTTTAAAAGGTAATACAAGGGAGGTAATAGTCGGAAAGGGACTAAGAGGGGTGGCTTCATGTCTTCAAGGCCAAGAGTGCTTTATCCTGACTGGGATAAAAGTTGTTAGAGAGTTTGTGGCAGTGAGAAAAAGAGCCTTCTCTAGCATGTCATTTCCTTTCATTTTTTTTTTTTTTGGCTGAAAGGGCAAAGGGAATCCATTTGGGCTAAAGAAGGGCTGATGTGAGGCATCAGAAGTCAGGGGTCTTCTATGAAAGTCCTGCGCAGGAGAGAGTCATATGTCTGAGGTAATTCAATTATTAAAGCTAACAGTAGAAGAAAGAGGAGCGGGAAGCTTCTAGCCTTAAGAAAAGATTCAGGATACTTCTACGTAACTCTCCTTTCTATTAAGAGAAGTAAAGGGTGATTAACAAGTTAAAATTTAAGTGAAGTCTCTAACTGACACCTTGGTGCTTAGAGTTCTTTAAATCTTGTAAATTACACACCACGCTGCTTATGTGATTATTTATTCGATAAAGTAGTAGTTGTATTTTTATGTAGAAAGAATATGAGCCTGGATTGTGTGCTGAATTCCTGCTTTTGCTTAGTTACCTCCTGTAAGACTAATTTTTGGACTTTTGCCATTCACGTGTTCACCTTCTTTTGTTTTAAGAATAATGACTAAAAAGCTTTGACTTTTACTTTATAGATTTTTGTTATGGATCTCAAAAGGGGAGATTATAAACTTGAAGAGGTAACTATAATTCACTTTGCCTAAACTTGCTGAGTTTCTCAATAGAAGAGCAATTGGTATTCAGATGGGTTAATTCTCATTGTGCTGTAGCCAGTATTGCAAGATGTGCAACATCCCATCTCATTAAATGCTATAAACGTTTCCCACCCACTGTGGTAATGTGCAGGGTAATAACACCGTACATTTCCAACTGGTCCTTGAAGAGTAGTATATGCATAGCACTCCAGTACCTGCCCCCACCCCCCACTCCAATCTCCCTGCCACAACCACATAAAAACCACTGGCAGAGGATTTGTAGATTTAGTTCTTCGAATCTCAATTATTATAGAAAATTAATGAGCAGCTCTGATAGTAAAGGAAAGACCCAATTAAGAATCAAAAAATTCAGGGGTGCCAGGGTGGCTTAGTCAGCTAAACATCTGACTCTTGATTTCGGCTCAGGTCATGCATGATCTCACGTCATGAGACGGAGCCCCAAGTTGGGATCTGCACTGGGGGAGGAGCCTGCATAAGATTCTCTCTCTCCCTTAACCCCTCCTCTGCCTGTGTATACAGACACATGCGTGTACGCACGCCCTCTCTCAAAACAAAACAAAAAAAAAAAGAATCAAGAAATCTAGATTCTAGTTTTAATACTGAATCTGTTGGAAAATCTTTGAATTCCTTGAATGTCAGTTTGCCTATCTATTAAATGGTAATCAACTTCCCTATTTAATAAATTCTTATGAAAATTAAGAGATCTTATGTACGCTAAAACACTTGTAAAAGTATAAAAATCTAGAGGTGCCTGGCTGTCTCAGTTGATAGACCATATGACTCTTGATCTCAGGTTGTGAGTTCAAGCCTCACATTGGTTTCGAGATTACTTAAAAAAATAAAATCTTGGGGCGCCTGGGTGGCGCAGTCGGTTAAGCGTCCGACTTCAGCCAGGTCACGATCTCGCGGTCCGTGAGTTCGAGCCCCGCGTCAGGCTCTGGGCTGATGGCTCGGAGCCTGGAGCCTGTTTCCGATTCTGTGTCTCCCTCTCTCTCTGCCCCTCCCCCGTTCATGCTCTGTCTCTCTCTGTCCCAAAAATAAATAAAAAAACGTTGAAAAAAAAAATAAAATCTTTAAAAAGTATAGGGGCAGCTGGGTGGCTCAGTCGGTTAAGTGTCCACCTTCAGCTCAGGTCATGATCTCACGGTTTGTGGGTTCGAGCCCCGCATCGAGCTCTGTGCTGACAGCTAGCTCAGAGCCTGGAGCCTGCTTCAGATTCTGTCTTTCCCTCTCTCTGCCCCTCCCCTGCTCTGTCTCTGTCTCTGTCTCTCAAAAATAAAGAAAACATAAAAAAATTAATAAAAAATTATAAAAATCTATATAAGTAAGTATTACAAATAATCCTCAGCAGTCATCTTTGGGTAATGTAATAAATGATAATCAACTTACATGAAGAACATGTTATGTTTTAGACATTGTTCTAGGGACTGTAGAGGATTGAAAGGAGAGTAACTCATGAGTCCTGTGTTTATCTCTTGTACTGCAGAAGGGAAGATAGAATGTATTCGCGGTAATAAACAATGAGAGCCAGATATGTGATGTTAGCAATATGTACTAGAAAGGTTTAGAATTACACTATATGTTAACTAACTTGGGTTTAAGTAAGAAAAAAAAAAAAGAAAGTTTTGGAAGAGAAAACATATTCAGTGAAAGATGTAAAAAGTTGAAAATTGTGAAGGAACCACTTCCCTTATTACAACAATGGAGATATACGGTTCTCTTTCATCATAATACACATTAGGAAAGTATCAATATTCTCCATATGGATATTTGTATAGGTAATAGATCTTGGGGATATAAATGACTAAAACTTTCTTCTGTGGGAAATACTATCAGATAACTAATTTGCACTAATAAGACAGAGAAGGAATGGTTGAAGAGAGCAAACATATTAGTCTCAAACACATAGGGCAACAGATAAAATATCCTCTGACTGATTTTCAGACCATCTTGTTGCTCTTGGTGTCCTTGTATTCTCTGTCCTTCCTCTGGCTCTGGTCTTGCCCCTATTGGCTTTGGTCTCTGTGCCCTGGAATCAGTCCTTGCTTCTCCTTGGACTTGGCACTCATAGATATGTAGTTTGACCTCAGCTTGGAACCCTGGAAACCCATCCCTAAGGGGCTGATTCTTTGACTTTAGGTTTCCTTTTGAAATCTAGTATGCACCCTGGAAAGAGATTTTCCACCCTTGTTTGCTAAGATGTTAGAAGCCTCTCAGCAAAAAGACATACCCATGTTAGAAAAACCCAATGAAGCGTTCAATATACCCTCCAAGATTATTTGACTATTCAAATATTTATTAACCTGAAATTTCTCAATGGCACTGTCAGTTGCCAAAACTTGCATTTCTACTCTTTCTTCTTTATCTTTTGATGTAACAAACACTTCCCCTCTTTGTTGAAAATGACCTTCTTTAGCTGTTACATTGAACTCTCCAGATTCTTCTTTGTTTCTGAACACTCCTTCTCAGGTAGCACTGGCTTTTTTTTCTCTCAGCTACCCTGAGTGCAGGGCTTCCCACAAGTCTCTGTCATCAGTTTTTGTCTCTCTTGTTTACATATCCCATGGCCCAGCTATCGCCACACCTGAAATTCCTCCCTAGCTCCAGCCTCCATTTCAGACCATGGGCAAGACCTTTTATATGAATGCCCTATCTATAGTTCACACTCAAAATAAATGTATGATCAACTTTTCCCTAATATCCAGTATAAATCTCTTCCTCCTCTGTCTTTCCTAACTGGATGGCATTTTGTCGTTCCGACTAAGAATTTGAAGAATCATCTTCATTTCTTTCTCCTTTATTCTTAATTTCAATAACTGACCAAATCATCAAAAATATCTTCAAAATGCTCCTTGAGTCTGGCCTCTGATTTTTATCGCTGTAGCCTTTTCTCTCTCAGTTTCTTGCTGGAAACTACTGTAACAACAGTCTAATTGAGTTAACAGCCTCTAGTCTCTTTCCCTGGCAATTAATTTTATTCACTGCTACAGAGTTACTATTTTCTTCTAAATTAATTTAATTATGAAAGTCATAAAAGACCATTCTAAAAATTAAAACAACAGCAGGGTAGAGAGGTAAAAGTGAGTCCTCCTCTCTCCTTCCCTCAACTCCCATAGGTTTGATGTATATTCTTCCAGACCTCATTCTAAAACATATACACTCAAATAGGATTTGCATTATTGCCCTCAAGGGTTCAGTACTTCTGGTGAAATGTCAGGTGTTAGACAGATTCTCCACTTTGAGTAACCTATTTTGATTCTTTCTTTAGAAGCTTTTAGAATTTTCTCTTTCATCTTGAGAGTTCATCAGGAGCCCTGTAAGTCTTTTAACCTATATTCTACCCAATGCTTCCTTCATGTGTCTTTCAACCCAAAAATGCCTGTATTTCTTCAGCTAAGACTAATTTTCTTCTATTGTTTCCTTCAGTAAATTATTTCCCCTCCATTATTTCTTTCTCTTAATGGGAATTCTATTGGGTGGATCTTGGCCTCATGAATGTCCTTCCAGTCTCTACCCTTTTCCTTATATTTGTCATTTCTTGTTCTTTGTGATTTGCATTCTAAGAAACTTCATAGCTTTCTTTCCATATAATTAGTCCTTTCGTTTGATTTTTCAGACTATCCATCGAATTTTTTATTTTTTACATTCTACTTTATGCATGTATATATGTATGTATTTAAAGATTTTATTTTGGGGGCGCCTGGGTAGCTCAGTCGGTTGGGCGTCTGACTTCAGCTCAGGTCATGATCTCTCAGTCCATGAGTTCGAGCCCCATGTCGGCTCTGTGCTGACAGCTCAGAGCCTGGAGCCTGTTTCAGATTCTGTGTCTCCCTCTCTCTGACCTTCCCCCATTCATGCTCTGTCTCTCCCTGTCTCAAAAATGAATAAATGTTAAAAAAAATTAAAAAATAAATAAATAAAGATTTTATTTTTAAGTAATCTCTACACCCAACATGGGGCTTGAACTTACATTCCCAAGGTAAAGAGTCACATGCTCTACCTACCGAGGCAGCCAAGCACCCCTTTGCCATTCTACTTTAAATTTCACTGTCTTATTCTTTTTTCTTTTGCCAAAATAAACACATTTTTACTTTATCAGAACTATGTCTTCCTACTGTTAATTAGAAGTAAAAAAAATATATATCTGTTTTTAAATTTTTCTTTAAATGCCCTTGCTTCCTCTTGAGATTAGCCCTATTTGTTCATCTTTATGAAAAGAGAGAAGGAAAGTTCTTTCATGCTATTTATTTCCTTGTAATACCTGGTGGTTCTCGGTGGTTAGATAATACTTATGAATAAAGCATTAGGATGACTGGTGTAAGTAATGTGCTGTGTTTCCTTTGAGTAGTAAAGATCTTATTGCCTTGCAGGTTCTTTCTAATAAGAGTAAGGCTTATGAATGGGAAGATTCCCCTGTAAGACACCCTACCCTTACCCTCAAATTGCCAAGTAGGGAGAGGATTTACTCCGGTGCGAGAGTACTTTTCTGTTACACATGTCTTCAGTAGGGTAGCTGTTTCTGTTGACCTGATGGCCAGCACCAGGTTTATATCTGCCTTGTATCTGCACTGTATGAGCATTTCTATCAGCATTTATAATTTTCCTGGTAGGTGTTTTTTCAGTATGGCCCAGAGTTTTGGTTCACTTAAAAGCCTCATGTCTTGAGTTTCTTAGGCCAAGTTCATTGGAAATGAGACAGAACATATGTGATATGTGGCATCACCTATTGTCACACCAAGTCATTCACTCCTTCTAACCTTGTAGCTCTGCTCCAGACAGCCTTGGCACTTTATCATACCCCCTGCTTTAAGATGAATTACATCCATACCTGGGACATTTTCTCCAGAGATTTGGAGACAGCCTTTAGTCTGTATTATTTGTTCAAGCAAAATAATCATAAGGATCTGACCGTTGATTTTGGATTTATCATAATCAGCTTAAAAATTATATGTAGTCTTTTGAAGCGATGTATTTTGTTATTCCAAAACAGTCTTATTACCCAATATTCTAACGAACGGTAGAAAAAGAAAAAAATCATCACATAGTCCCACAGTTATACATGTTCATTTCTATCTATGTATAGATTTATAAATTTCTCTTCTATAAGCAATAGCTAATAACATAATGTGTTATTTTCCTTTGCCTTGAATTAGGAGTATGTGATAAGAGAGAGAAAACTTTTAAAATATGGTTTATAGTTTGCACAAGAATTTCTCCCAAGGAGAGAATTCTCTGTTGAAAATATCTAGGGGCCAGATGATGCCAAGACTTCTGAGGAGGACAACATTGCCCTGACTAGTAGAGGAAAAACAATTTGGAGCTTCGGCTGCAATGCAGAAGGGAAGAGAAAGTTGAGAAGTAGAGAGGATTAGGGAGAGAAGTGACAGCGAGATGGGGAGAGGAAAGGGCTATGTGTTGAAATCTCACAACGGCATGGTGGTCATTAGTGGCTATCGGTGAACACGGATGTCTTAAAATGGCACAGAGCTCCCCAGATGATCTGCCTTCTTAGCTCACTTATATATATTGTGGATATTCCTGTGATCTCTCACCTGTCTTCTTTGACACCATTTTCTGTGAAGGTTATTAAGCTAGATAATGTGAATGAAAGCATTTTAAACATGGAACTTAAAGAGATTCTGAATTTTCACATCTGAGTCTACTTAGTGCACCACAGAAGCAGCATGTACAGAAACAGTAGCCCAGTTGGTGAGGAAGGAAATGGAAGAAATCTAGGGTACATTTTAAACTTTCACAAACCATAAACTCAGCAAGAGTAGGAGACAGTTGCATTTGTGTCTTGAGAGGCAGAAACTTCCAATTACATTTATATGCATTGTCTATCTCCCTCCCCCAATTCTAGGTTTACTGAAGTGATGGACCAAACTGTTGTGGTAGCCTCTGACACCTGACAGAACTTTACCCTCAGGGAGTGTTCTATAAATGTTCATCACATGAACAATATATTTCAAATTCATGCAATAGACGTTCAATAACACTATGGGAATAAAAGGGCAAGGGACCTATTTGCAATGAAATATTTTGTTTAGTGAGAGGGTTGATATTACTGATCTTAAGACCTAAAGATCTTAAGATATTTTTTTAAGTATATTTATTTATTTTGAGAGAGAGTGCAAGCAGGGGAGGAGCAGAGAAAGAGGGAGAGAGAGAATTCCAAGCAGGCTCTGCGCTCTCAACATGGAGCCCAAAGCAAGGCTCCATCTCATGTACTGTGAGATAATGATCTGAGCGAAAACCGAGTTGGCTGCTCAACTAACAGAGCCACCCAGGCGCCCCTCTAGTCTTTTAGATCTTAATTAACTACTTTCTTTTGTTGACAATTGCAATGAATAAATTAGAGTTAGCTATTGCTGCTCTATTTCTATCAAATTAGATACATGCACAATTCCAGAAAGTGAATTGTCATCAAGGATTTTTTCCCCCAATTTTTTATAGCATGTAATTATTCCTACATAGAACCTGAGGACCACAGCAAGTTGATGAAGTAAAATATTATTAAGTTGTATACCATCTGCACTGGTGGGAAACCTGTTTGAAAACATAAAATCAGCTTGAAGTTTTCATTAACACAAAAATACAAATTTAAGGCAATATTTTAGGTGAGTACATATTTGTTTAAACATTATTTTCATTTCTTTAATCTGGTATTTATTTTGAAAAACAAAAATATCAAAACCCAATAAATTCATATGTAATGTTTGGTTTAAAATTGCACCTCCCCTTGGGAATGCAAGCTGGTGCAGCCACTCTGGAAAACAGTATGGAGGTTCCTCAAAACACTAAAAATAGAACTACCCTACGACCCAGCAATTGCACTACTAGGCATTTATCCAAGGGATACAGGTGTGCTGTTTCTTAGGGACACATGCAACCCCATGTTTATAGCAGCACTATCAACAATAGCCAAAGTATGGAAAGAGCCCAAATGTAATCGATGGATGAATGGATAAGGAAGATGTGGTATATATATATATATATATATATATATATATATATATATATATATACAATGAAGTATTACTTGGCAATCAAAAAGAATGAAATATTGCCATTTGCAACTATGCGGATGGAGCTAGAGAGTATTATGCTAAGTGAAATTAGTCAGTCAGAGAAAGACCCAAATCATATGACTTGACTCATATGAGGACTTTAAGAGACAAAACAGATGAACATAAGGGAAGGGAAACAAAAATAACATAAAAACAGGGAGGGGGACAAAACAGAAGAGACTCATAAATATGGAGAACAAACGGAGGCTTACTGGAGGGGTTGTGGGAGAGGGGATGGGCTAAATGGGTAAGGGGCACTAAGGAATTCTCTCCTGAAATCATTGTTGCACTATATGCTAACTAATTTGGATGTAAGTTAAAAAAAAATTAAATTAAAATAAAGTAAACAAAATAAAATAAATAAATAGGTCTAATCAGAAAAAAATAAAAAATAAAAAATAAAATTAAAAAAGAAAAAAGAAAAAAGAAAAAATGATTTACTGATAAAAATAAAATAAAATAAAATAAAATAAAATAAAATAAAATAAAATAAAATAACACCTCCCTTATTCGATTTTGTATCTTCTGCTGTCCCCTGAGAGCTTCCCCCAGAGAAACTGTGGTTGAACTGGATCTTAGATAATTTTTGAAAATGCCTCAAAAATTTTGTTATATTAAGTGATCATTCTCAAGTTTTAATAAAGCAGATACAACTTCAACAGAGCAATTTACCAATCTAATTTTTTGGAGGAGAAAACCAGCTCTGGCATTTCTGTGTGCACCTTGGTAATGAGTCCCATGAGAGGTTGAGGAGGTCATGGCCTTTTTAACTGTGTGATGCTCTGCTCTCTTTCTTCCTCTGGCTCTCACACTGTGTTTATACCATGCTGCAGGCTACATGACTGAAGAAGGGAGTCTGGGCTCGAAGGGCAGAGCACAGCTCTTAAAGGCACTCCTGATTCTTATGCTAGGCATTTCTTCCTTACCATCAATCTGGATTCTCCTTCCTGCCTCTGTTTTAACCCCTAATTCAAACTGTAACCCTGTTGTACCTACCACCCTCCTCACCCTTCCCCCCACAGCATCCTGTGTTCTGTACTCTCCTTAGAGTTCACTCAGTCCAGGAGAACACACACAAAAAGGCCTGAGAATACACCTGTGGTAGCCGCTCTTCAGATAGACTAGTGAGTAGAAGAAAATAGTAGGTTGTTGTTTTAAGTCACTAAGTTTTGGAGTGGTTTGTTATGCACCGTTAAATACATAAAACACCGCTTCAAATACGTAAGCCACGAACAGTTAGGAAGTCTGCCAAATAGCCAACTTTTGCAGTTAGTAATCCCAGAGACACCACTAACCAGGTCTGTGTCCTTGGGTAATTTACTTATCTCCTTGAGCTTCAGTTTCCTCAAATGTAAAATGGTAGTACGATAATAAGAGAGCCCACTCTTTAGAGCTCTTGGAAGGATTGGATGAGAGAATGGATACAAAATCCCTAGAAAAATGCCAAGCATATGGAACGCCCTATTAAGTTTAAGTCATTATTGTTCTCATTGACAGAGAATGCATAAGGAAATTCCACCGATGACATAAAATGTGTTTTTGCACCTTCACATCTTTTACCAAATTTACAGAATTGGAATTGGCTTACTTAAAAATCCTTAAAGCAAACAATGAGGAGTAAAAGGGAGGATAGGGTTGGAAAAATAATTTCCAAGCCAGATAATTTGCCGGTGAGTAATCTAGAATTTACCTTAGCAATTTCAGGGTAAAGCATTTCAGGAATTGGTCATGATCCCTTATCTAGATTTTAAGGATTATGGGTCATCTTATCTCAAAGGTGTGGGAAAAATCAGAAGATGAAGTTATTAGTTGAAGTTATCAGGTGCCAACTAGGAAGAAAGGATAAACTAAATCCCAGATGACTCAAGGCAGGCTTCAGGAAAGGACTAGATCCAAAGGTGTCGTCAAGGTACAAGGAAACCACAAGGGATAATGTATCGCCCTGGGGCTATAAAGCCATGTTACCATTCTTGAGCCTGCAGAATTAGAAGTAAAAGGGAGGCTGCAGATTCGTGAACACAGAAGAGAGCATCATTCTGAGTAAGGACCTTCTTTTGATGGGGAAAGTTAGCATAAACCCACAGGGAAGAAGTGAGGGAACCAAGTCCCTTGAATTCCCACGACCTGTCATGGCTCCCCGGGGCTGAACCCAAACAGAGCCTGAAGGAATCTGTTGAATTCCACAGGTCAGCTTCTGAGGGCAAGAGTGGGATGGAGGAGAGCGGAAAGAGAATCTATTGGGCCTCAGAAAGATACCAGTCAGAGGATCCTGGGGGACAAAGTGACAAGAGCAGACTGATAGATCCTCATATTTAAATACTCGTGTTTTCATAACCTTAATACAATTTTGTGGTAGCTTGGACTAAAGGAATATTTTCAAATTTCTTTTCTGATCCATTAAGAAGACATAGGGAGCCCAAAGGAAGTATTGTCTTCATTTCCTTCCATACCTAATACTCCAAGTCATAAGGAAGCAATCTGTGAGCATTACTCTTTTCAGCAATGACTCATGTCACTTCAGGATTGCTGTCACATAAATGTTGTGGTGAGCAAACAACTATTGGTTCACAAACAGCTGAGACAAATGCCACAACTGGTCAGCAAAGCAGGGGACTCTTGTTTATTAATTTGTTTCGCCTGGTGGTTTGATCTGGAAATGTTTTATATATGGCTGTCTTGATGGTCTCTAGCACTCAGCCTTCTTGGAACAGTGTCGGATGTCATCTGCTTCAAATCCTTCAACCTTTTTTCTTTCTCCAATTCTCTTTGTTGAGCCTTCATTTGTCTATAATTTTTTTAACCCCCAACCTCAAGCTTGCTGACTGCTTTGATAGTCTAAGATCTGCTTACTGGGTTTGGTTGACCAAACATAGCCATGCAGGTGAGGTTTTGAGAAAACACTACCTGCCAACAGCCTCAGGTAATTTCTGACAGTCATCACCCATCATCCCGTGGACATTAAGTAGAAGAGATTAGTGCAGGTATGGCATTTTATGTGAATGCTGAAAGGCAAACTAAGTTGGGATTCTAGAAATCCACCCAAGGGATGAGCAGTCCTGCTAGACGAAAGTGCAGCAAGAGGGCAAAAGATACATTAGGTGAGGCAATGTGAAAAAGAAGTTATTTGCAATGTGAATGTGAGTGAGAGAGAAGATGAACCCAACTCATCTTTCAGTTTGGATCATAATTTACTTTAATTCCATGCAAGTGAGAAAATTTAACATTTCAACTAGAGCAAACTGTAATGAAAGACAGGTTCTCGGCTGGGTTTGATCTTTTTCTGATTTGTCAAAATCTGAAAGCCTGAAAACCATCAAAAGAAGAGAAGAAACACATGTGGGCAGTTGAGGCCTTGAGGAAGACCCCATGGGGGTCAAGAAACTGCTGAGACCACATAGTGCATTCTGAATCGGCACTAGTCTTGTGTTCTGAGGAAAATACGGCTTTGTGAGCTCTTGAGGTATGTGTGGGAAGCTGAACTCTGCTGGAAGGCAATGAGCTGCTTCTAGCTCTTGTTAGAAGGCACACCTTTAAATTCCAGAGAGCTAAAGCCATTTTACATAGTATCCTAGATGAATAAATGTTAAGATTTTAAGATTTACAGATGAAAGAGACGAGGTAAGTACGAAACATTTTAATTGGCAATGTAGGCTACAGGTATACATTATCTATTATACAGTGGTAGTAAAATTACTTTGATTTGGAGTAGGATAGGCACACCTCATTATAATGGATTCATCATTCTACCTGCATTGGCCTGTTAGGAATTGAAAAAAAAAATACAATCAAAACACAACAATTCTCTCATGTGAGAGCGATTTTACTTGTTTTTCTGTGAACTATCTGCTATTTAACAAAGAGTGATGGCATCTCTAGTTTGAGGTAGCACATTGGCATGTTCCATTAATCAATAGTTAAACAAATGGGTACTTAAAGCATACGTCCCAGTCCCTCCAATTAAAAATTTTTTTTCTCAACTGTTAGGACCGTAGGATAGAAATGAATGGGTCAAGATATTTGTAGAACTGACTGTGTACACGTTTCCTGTAAATGAAACTGACTCAACCCTGAGGTAGGATGGTGCTTTTCTAGAGAGCTCTCCTGATTCCGCACATAATGCCCACCCCTCTGTAATCACCACCCCACGTGGCCCCTCATGAATTCTCTGGTGAGCTGAGGATTATCTGCCATTTTGATGTGTGCATTGATTTTCAAAGCCGTAACAGCACTCATCCTACATACTGTCCAAATGTCAGTTTGATTTCTTCCATACTGATACTTCCCTTTTAATAGCTGCCTGTTCAAAGTTAAAACTGTGTATTGTGTAAACAAAACAAAACAAAACAAAACCCCAAACCTTATTGTATTGTATTTTACAACGGCCTTTTGTTGAAGATGTCTATCAGAAATCAGTTGAACTAACACGTTGTTGGTGTTGTTGGGGCCCGTTCCTTCTTTATTTCAGGCAGTGATAATTTGTCCTTGTTCTTGGAGCACAGAATGATTCCATGTATGAGGATGCTGGCCAACATATGCCAACACATTCTTAATTAAAACGCTGGCCACTATGCACAAGAATTAAATAGTACCACACCGGATTACAAATCATATCTGTTATGTTCTGTTTGGGATTACTGCTCTGTTTACGAGAGAAAGAGAGAGACCCGGCTAACTGGCTCTGAAAGTGGAAGTTAGAACCCATGTTTTCACAAGCTGCAGCAATGGAGATTGCTCCTGCTAATAAAGATGCCGAGACTCCCTCACGCAGACAATACAGAGTGGCTAGAAGTATATGTGATGTAAGGTTTTGTCCTGAGGACCAGGAAATCATTGGTCATGGCTCTTTTCTTTTCCAAGTTTTTTGTCTGGAGCAATGGAAGAAAGCAATTCATGGACATTTCGCTTTTCAAGAGATAATGGCTACCGTAGCAGGTGTTTCTAGTGGCATGCTGGGGTTCACCTGAACTTTATTGGGGCACGATTCTGTAAGCAAGGCTGTGTGTCCCTCTGATTTTATGGACACTAGAGTAATAATGGTTGAAAAGTAAAGACTCTGGGCAGTTGGATAATTTTTGTAAGCTATTCATCCTTTTGTTTCTTGTTTTTATTTTATTTACGTATTTATGTATTTAATTATTTATTTTGAGAGGGGGGGTGCAGGTGGGCGAGGGTCAGACAGAGAGAGAGAATCTCAGGAGGGGCAGAGAGAAAGAAAGAAAGAGAGAGAGAAGGAGAGAAGGAGAGACAGAGAGAGAAGAAGAGAGAGAGAGAGAAGGAGAGGAGAGAGAGAGAGAGAGAGAGAGAAGCAGGGCTCACCTGATACGGGGTTCGTGCTTACCCCAAGTGGGGCTCAAGCTCACCCGAAATGGAGCACAAACTCACCCGAAGCAGGGCTTATGTTCAACCAATGAGGGCTGGAGCTCACCGATGTGGGACTTGAACTCCCAGACCCTGAGATCATGACCTGAGCCAAAGTCAGATGTTTACCAACTGAGCCACTCAGGTGCCCGTCTTGTTTTTATTTTTATTTTTTTAAATGTCTACTTATTTTGAGAGAAAGGGGGAGATTTCACACGAACACATGCATGCATGCACTAGCAGGGAAGGGGTAGAGAGAGAGGGAGAGAGAGAATTCCACACTGACAGGGCAGAGTCTGAAGCAGTTTCGATCCCACAAATTCTGAGATCATGGTTCAATCCCAGGAACCATGAGATCATGACCTGAGCAAAAATCAAGAGTTGAATGTTCACCAACTGAGCCACCCAGGCACCCCTATTTCTTGTTTTTAAAATGGAGATAATAATATTATAGCTTAGTGAAACTAATATACCATTCATTATAAGACATCATTATCTATTAAGAAAGGAAAAAACCAGTATGTAATACCAAAAGGCAAACAACTCAATTAAAGTGAAAAAAACGAACAGTTCTGACCAAATTTGTATAGGCACAGGTAATCACAACCATATCACAACTATGGTCAGATAGTGACTGTAAAATGCTCTCCACTACAAGATGCATTCTAATTATGGAGATGCTAAAATGTGACAAAATATATGTCTTAGAACCCAAGAAATATGGTAGCATCTACCTTGTAGGAAGAGTGAGTTTATATGTGGGAAGAATGTCTGGCATGTGCTAAGTTCTCAAGAAAGTCAGTTATTAATATCATTTTTTCCATTATTATTATTAGGAGAATGACAACAACATTCATAAGGTCTCGATTTCAGTAGCTCTCTCAGAAAAAGAAAGAGGAATTCTTTTAACTTGTGACTTTAGAACGATAAGCAAAGGGTTTGAGAAGAATGGAAATGACATTCTAGCATGAGCTTCCTACAGTTTAGTGGTTTAGTGATGACTTCATAGACATGTATGATGTGGTTGAATGCTATAGTAAGTTTCTGGTGTTAACTTCCAAAGTCTCCTTGTGAGGGGATGACAAAGCCTGTAGACAGGAGTGACAAGGCCTAGCTAAGTCCTTGGCCTTGACCAAATCCTCCTATTGGTGAATTATACCTTTTCAGTATTATTAGTCCAGAAAGCTTACTGGTCCATGATAGTTGCTTCATCATAACCAACTTCATATAATGATGTAGAAAATTCTTAATCTCTGTCTGTGGTGGTTCAAAATCCAAAACTGAAACAAATATTTTCTACCTATCTCCTTAGCCTTCATCAACTATGTATCTATTGCCTTCCCTATGCATAAGCACAACTGAAGTGTTCTCTGCTAATGAAATTAGTCTGTGATAACTTCGGTGATGGTAAAAATGATTTTTTTACTACAATGTGTATAACAAGTCTTTTTTTTTAATTTGTAATTTTATTTTATTAAAAAATGTTTTTAATGTTTATTCATTTTTGAGAGTGAGAGACAGAGCACGAGTGGGGGAGGGGCAGAGAGAGAGAGAGAGAGAGAGAGGGAGACACAGAATCCCAAGCAGAATCCATGCTCAGCACAGAGCCCGACGCAGGGCCTGAACTCAAGAACTGTGCAATCATGACCTGAGCTGAGGTGGAACGCTTAACCGACGGAGCCACCTAGGCGCCCAGAGTCTTGTTTTTTTTAATGCTTATTTACTTTTGAGAGAGCTCAAGTCGGGGAGGGGCAGAGAGACGAGGACAGAGGATCTGAAGCAGGCTCTGTGCTGACAGCAGCAAGCCTGATGCAGGGCTTGAACTCATGAACCGTAAGGTCGTGACCTGAGCCAAAGTCAGACGCTCAACCAACTGACGGAGCCACTCAGGGGGCCCCGTATAATAGATCTTTCAAGTAATATCTTGTTTCCTTAATATATAAATGTTTATCAACTTATGTGTAGAAGTGTATGGAAAAAGCCCTGTGTTTAACTCATTGAACTACACTGTGTATAAACCATCTTTCAAGGTTTCAATTAACATCTTCTTTCATTAAGATGCAAGTATTTGTAAACTTAGGTGTAGAATGTGAAGTAAAAATGATTTTGAAGATCTCCCTGGCTTTTAAGGAAAGAACCAATTAACTTCAAATGAAAATTTTCTTTCTCTCCCTCCCTTCCTAACTTATTTCTTCTCCTTTTCACCTTTGTCTTCCTCTCCCACTCTCCCCACACTCCTCCTTCTTCTTCAAAGATTCTCCTTCAATACTTGGAAATCCTTTTAACCAGACTTAACCTTCTATTCTTCCATTAGAAAATACTTTTCCAGTTCCAGTAACTAAGGCTAAAACTTCACCTTAGATAAAAAGAAATCCTATTCGGTAGGGTATTTTTATTTAGGTTATCTGGCCCACATGTGGACCATATAACCATTGATTAGAAACTTGTTTTATGGCCTGATTTCCCATATGCTATTATACAGAATCAGACTTCACTGTTAGAACTCATAATCAAGAGAACAATGTTTCCACTCGGAATTGATAATTTTTCTTTCTTCCTTCCTTCCTTCCTTCCTTCCTTCCTTCCTTCCTTCCTTCCTTCCTCTCTCTCTCTCTCTCTCTTTTATTTTTAATTTTTTACCAGGAAAGGCTTTTGATTGCCGGGAAATGCTTTTCTCTATCAGTGCTCAGGTGACTAGCAGTTTACTCCTGTTCCAGCAGATATTAACTATGGCCCTATTTCTTGGCTCAAAAACATTAAAACTGAATAGGAGAGAATCCTTTCTATTGCTACACATCATTTGAACATGCCAGCTGGTAGAAAAATTTTGCATTTTGGTCAGCAGATTCAGCTGCATCAAGTTTCAGACTTACAATTGTATTTGCTACACTTATACTTATAAAGTAACTCCTTCTAACCGTCAAAAGAATGCAACATGGAAGTGGAGTGCTTGAATTGCTGTAATTACGCCTAAACAGGTTCAGTGATCCGTGAGGCGGCACTGCCCTAAGGCAAAATGAAGAAACAGTCCAGAAGTACTTTAAGCAACTCTACAGAAAAGACTTGAGGTGTTGAGCAGTTTTGACTGAAAGTATCCATCCCAAACTTCAGTCAAATTCTTTCAAAACAACTGTTTCACAGGATTTTGCATAATAGTAAATTAAACTTCCAAAAAGCACATTCTTTTCCTATTGAGAGCTTTGCTGGATGGTATAATACTTAGCAGGAAGAAAATACAAAACCAAAGCCAATATATCTAGCTGGGGGAAAAGCCTGCATTTGTTACTCAAATTATTTTTAGAGTTTTCTTCCTGCTGAAATTATTGGAATACAAAAACAGGGAGTGGTTAAAGTGTTGGGGAACCACTTTCAATTGGCTTTGGCAAATATTTAACAAGGAACCATGAAGTTAACTCGGGAAAATGGCTAAACAATTTAAATGCAGCAAGAAAACAATAGTCAGAGACTTGATTTTTAGAAGGCTTTCCAAGTTGTGGGTAGTCCACAAGAAGGCTGACCTTCACAGCTTCAAAATTTAGGAAGAGAGGATGGGGAGATAATTAGTTGTAGGAGGGAGCAGTAGAGATGGAAAGAAATGACTTATCTTTGGCTTTGATCCCATCCTTTGAGGCTGTGAAGGAACAGAAGGCCAAGTGAGGTAAAAGTTGACAATAGCCAGAGACCAGGGGACAATATCCCAACACCCCAAGGCAGCCTGGGTATTGATTCTGACCTTGAGATACAAATCTAAGGTTCATGGTCCAAACAGGATCAAAACACCTTTCAAGATATACTGTATTCCTTACAAATTATGGTTAGTCTATAAAGTTGAAGTGTTCCTTCTCTATAAACCCTGTACCACTGGGAATACTTAGCAGTACAAGAAAGAATTGTAGCATGAAGATTTTGAAGAAAGGAAATAGATTCAAAGATTTTTGAGAAGGCAGAGTGTAGGGAGCTTATAGCAAATCAAAGACAATAAACAATAAAGGTGAACACTATGTAATAATAATTACTTCATAACAATACCTTAGTATTTATTAAGCTATTACTATGTGCAGGCAGAGTTCTAAGCTCTTTCCTTGTGTTAATTGACTTAACACTCAACC
The DNA here is from genome assembly GCF_014898765.1 of Herpailurus yagouaroundi. NCBI lineage: Eukaryota > Metazoa > Chordata > Mammalia > Carnivora > Felidae > Herpailurus > Herpailurus yagouaroundi. The sequence continues at coordinate 21,978,152 of NW_024412376.1, forward strand.
TAACACTAGAGGTAGGTACTTTTATTATTCTCATTTTGCCAACAAGGAAACTGAGGCATAGAAAGGTTAAATAACTTGCCAAGGTGACTGGACTGATATGTGATAGAGGGAAGATTCACACTCTTGCTTCAGAATCTGTATTGTCAGCCCCTAAACTTCTGCTCTTTGTTCCATAGCATTTTTTAAAAAATGCTCAAGCATTATTTTTAATTCTAAAGGGATTCTCTGTGACTCCCCTTATTTCCTCCGAGAATTTATGCTGATGTTTGTTTATTGACTGCTTTTCTTATAAAATCCAGAAACTTGGCCATTGAGATGTTAACTTGAAATGATGGAATCAATTCTTAGAACAGATGCTGCTGTCTGATTTGGCTACTGCTACCTCATGCTATATATCAATACTGTTATAACCAATTCAAATTTATAACCGTAATAACATTTCACACTTGCCGTGAATATCAAGCTTGCTTCTTGATTTTTTCTTGAGATATCCCTATGAGCAGCATTATGTGCAGTGGAATTGGAGTATCACAGCATCATGGCATCATGGGTTGACCAAGAACAGGTAATAAGGTAGCTGCTGTTACTCTGTAATGTTCAAATCAGTAAACAACAGTTCCACAAAACAGGCAATATTTCCTGGGTTCAGTGATACTGAGTTATCCTATTTCACTCACTGATCTATAGAAGCAGATTCTATATTCGTATTAATGATGGGTTTTTTTTTTTGGCAGTTAAAGCATCATAGAGGTATAGCTCATTTTTCAAGTGGGAATTACAAGTGGGTAGATATTGGAATGGAGATAGGGGCTGAGAAAGAAGGGAAAGGATAGGCAAGAGGACAAAATAGCATGATAGGTCATAGTGCCTTAATTTATCAACTCACAGAAATCACCTGTGAGGAGGAATCAGAAATAAGGTTTTCTTCATCTCAGTGAAAATAAAGGTGCTACTCTGTTGTTTAATCTCTTTTGGTTTCTAGTTCAATAGTAATTTGATGTCCTAGGAAACGTTGTCCTCTGTAAAATATAAAAGACTTAGTTTCTCGAGTCAATGCAAATGTACAGAAAAAGAAAAAAAATTAAAAGATTTAGAAGTAAATAAAGGGAAATGATAGAAGAAAAAGAAAGATAGGAAACTATAAAATTCAGTGGTGTTGTTTCCTTTGGATTCTACTCCATTTTGCTTGCTCCCATTTACCAAATATGATATACATTGAGTACAAAATTAGCACAATTTACATCTGTGTCTCTACTACCCATCTTAAGCTATGAAACGCTGCAAACACAGTTGATGCCCTCTACACACCCCTTACTAATCACGTTCCTCTTTATCTCTACTATTATTGCTATCTGGATTTAGTATTTGTTATTCCCATGCATTTCTCTATACTCTTATCATATCCCCAAGCCTGGAATAGTACTGTTTTGCAAATTTAACTTCATATGGATGAATTTATTCATGTAATCTATATCCATTTTTTGGCAGCTTTTTTTTTTCTAGATTGCTATTATATTTGTGAGTTTCAGACCTACTGACTCAGAAAACTAGTTCATTCACTGTGTGAGTATATATCACAACTTAGCCATTTTCTTATCTTTTTTCTAACTTGATTGAGACACAATTGACTTATAACGCTGTGTAAGTCTGAAGTGTGCACTGTGATGATCTGATACATCTATATATTGTGAAATGATTACCACAATAAGATTAGTTAACATATCCATCATCTCACATGATTACAAGTTCTTTTCTTTTTTAATTTTTTTTTAACGTTTATTTATTATTGAGACAGAGAGAGACAGAGCATGAACAGGGGAGGGGCAGAGAGAGAGGGAGACACAGAATCTGAAACGGGCTCCAGGCTCTGAGCTGTCAGCACAGAGCCCAACGCGGGGCCCGAACTCACGGACCGTGAGATCATGACCCGAGCCGAAGTCGGATGCTTAACCGACTGAGCCGCCCAGGCGCCCCTACAAGTTCTTTTTCATGCGTCTGGTAAGAGTGTTTAAGATCTAGTCTTTTAGAAATTTTTAAGTATACAATACAGTATTGTTCACTGTACTGTGATATACGTTAGATCCCAGAACTTATTTATCTTTTAACTGGAAGTTTGTATTCTTTGACCAGCATCTCCCCATTACCACCGTCCCCCAGCCCTTGGAAACCAGCATTTTAACTCCCTGTTTCCGCAAGTCTGCCTTTTTTTAAGATTCAATGTGTAAATGAGATCATATGGTATTTGTCTTTCTCTGGTTTATTTCACTTAGGGTAATGCCCTCAAGGTCCATCCATGTTGTTGCGAATGGCAGGATTTTCTTCCTTTTTATGGTTGAATAATATTCCCTAGTATATATGTGCCACGTTTTCCTTATTCATATAGCAATGGACACAGAGCTTGTTTTAAAATGGCTACTATCAAGAAGACAAGAGATATTAAGCACTGGTAAGGATGTGAAGAAAAGGGAACCCTTGTATACCGTTGGTGGGAATGTAAGTTATAGTCACCATGTAAAATGGTGTAGAGGTTCTTCAAAGAATTAAAAAGATAACTACCATATGATCCAGCAATCCCACTTCTGGATCTACATGTGAAGGCAATAAAATCACTGTTTCAAAGAGGTGTCTGTTTTCTTTTTCATGAATATTTAGGTTATTTCCAGTATTTTGAAACAAACAATGCTGGTATGGACATTCTTATATATGTATCCTTATACACATGAGCAAAAGTTCTTTTCGGATACATAGCTAGGAGTGAAGTTCATTTATTCAATACATATTTATTGAGCATCTGTTATGTGCCAGGCACCATTCTAGGCCCTAGGGACACAATAACAAGAATCAGATGGCAGTCCCTGTATTCAAGGGTCTTATATTTTACTCAGGGAAATGGACAATGACAAAAACAAGTAAAATGCAGAGTGTATCAGATAAGGTCTATGGAGAAAAACAAAACAAGAGAGCAGAATAGAGAATTAGGTGGGCAGGATCTGTTCTTTTACATCGAGTAATCATGGAAGGCCATACTCTGAAGTTGAATTTAAGGACAGATATGAAGGAGATGAAGTATCGAATCCTGCATATATATCTGAGGGAAGAGAACTTCATAGAGGGAACAGAGAGGAAACAGCATGTGCACAGGCCCGAGACAGGCCTGAGACAGGAACATCCTGGCATATTGGAATACAGTAGGGACACCATTGCGTCTGAAGTCGACTGAACAGGAGTATAGCAGGGGATGAAATCAGAGAGATGGTGCCTAATTATTAACGTTTATAAGGCCTACAGATTTTACTCTGGGTGAGATGAGAAGGCACTGGAAAGCTTTGCGTCATTGATCATAGTTTTATTAAAAAGAGTCATGCTAGGTGCTGTATAGACTGTAATGAGTAAGGATGGAAACAAGCAGACAGATCAAAGAGGTAATACAAATACCTTAGGGGAAGATGATGGTGGCTTGGACCAGCTAATGATGACAGCCTGATTAGTGGAGGTGGTGTGAGGTGGTCTGATTCTAGATTCTATATCAACGGTTGAGCCAACTGGATTTGCTGGATGCATTGGATGGTGTGAGATGCGAGTAAGAGAGGAGCCAAGGATGACTCTAAGGTTTTTCCCTCGAGCAGCTGGAAAGAGGATTGTCACTTGTTGACATGGAGAAGATTTAGAAAGAGAAGGTTTTTGGAGAATAACCAGAGTTCAGTTTGGGATATATTAAATTTAATAAACCTATTAGATATCCAAGCAGATATATCAAGTAGGCAATCGGTTATTAGATAGAAGTTTCGGGTATGTACATCTTCAACTTTATCGTGTATCACAAAATTGTTCTCCAAATTTTGCGTATCTATTTACATTTCACGTTGCTGTAACAACACTTGTATGGTCAGTTTTTTCATACTGATAATCTAATGGTATTATCTGGTGTCGCATTGTGACAGTATTCTATAACAAAAACAAACAATACACCTGGAACTAAGCCATCTGGATCTTAATAAGCACCGCATATTCATAACCTACTGGCTAGTGGTACTGTTGCCATGCTTTCCCAAGCCAAAGCAATCCATGACCAGAACATACTGATGTCCTTAGTAAGAAAAGTGAATCAGTGGTTTGTTTCTATTTCTAATTTCTTTTGAGGAGATGGAAATTTCTACAGACAGCGTTGCATAGATTTGATGTGGTTAATTCTCTTGTTTTGGCTTTTGATGATGATCAAAGTCTCACTAATGTAAACTAATTGGAAGCATTGGAGGCACTGGGTTTTGATTTTAAAAAGAAGAATTTAATTACTTTTAATTACATATATTAATTGAAACTTTACTAAGCTAATAATGATGAACGAATAGGCATCTTATGAGATACGAGTAATTGTACTGAGAATATTCGATATGTTTGGACAACTGCTGGATTCACTTTTTTTTTTAGAAAATGTTTTTAATGTTTATTCACTTTTAGGAGAGAGAGAGAGAGAGAGAGAGAGAGAGAGAGAGAGAGAGAACGAGTGGGGGAGGGGCAAAAAGAGAGGGAGACACAGAATCCGAAGCAGGCTCTAGGCTCTAAGCTGTCAGCACAGAGCCCGATGTGGGGTTTGAACCCACAAACCGTGAAATCATGACCTAAGCTGAAGTCGAACGCTTCACCAACTGAGCCACTCCGGCGCCCCTGGATTCACTTTTACTGCAATAAGTCGATGTTTAAAAGTGTTTTCGTCCCTTATGAGTATGTACACATTTACCTCACAATACAATTTGAATATGAGGATGGTTTGGACTACTGTTCATAAACAGTATTGTTTTGTTTGTAGTTATTTGATGGAGAATATCTACTTCCCCCCACATCCTAACATTTTTTGGTTTATGTTGATTGACTTACTTTGCAGTATTACCTTACTGCAAATAAACAGAATGACCATGAATGGCTATTTTTTTTTAACATAGAACATATTGTGAAAATTATCAGGGTATCATTTTCTTTAAAGATATTTGGAATATGAATTCCAGATGGTAGCCCCACTCATGTCCTTTTCTGGAGCTTTTCAGTAATCACACATAACAAGCAAAACAGCAGTGACAGTGGCTAAATCTTCTCATGAGTCACTCAGTGTCTGATTAGGAATCAGAAGACAGGAGTCTGGTCTCTATGGTTAATTAACTATTTTTCCGTTACTAGGCAAATAATCTCCTAGTTTTCTGAGTTCCCTTATATGTAAATGGTTTGAAATATATGGTTGCCATAATAAAATATTTTGAAAAACATAAAGTGAAAATATGAGGTCTCATTTTAATACTACTGGAGGTACTTTTGAACTAAAATTCTTCATGAATTTTTCACCAACTCACAAAAGTTGAGAGAGGAGGGAATAGGCAAGGCGATGTCTGTATACTATTGTAAAGAAGTACATGAGAAATATGAACCACTGGGACATAATCACAAAAATTTATGAATTCTGACTCAATTTTATTTAATGTAATAATTCAAGTTGTTAACGAATAATTTGTGTGTAATTTGAGTAGTATCTAAATTGTATATGACCTCAGTTATACATAAGCTTTTCTTCCATTAGTTTTTCTCTTTTGTTGAGGTTTTGTTGGACCTTTGCAAGAATAAAGAAGGCAAACAGATTTTTTTCAGTCCTCTTTGTGGTTATAACTGGTATCTGTGCCAGCTATATTTGTGGGAGGATGAAGTAGAAAAGCCTCAAAATGACTAGCCTGGCTTCAATCCTACTGTTTCCACCAGGCCTCCTTTTTAGTTGGGGTCACTTTATCTACATCTGCAAGTTTCACTATGTCCAGGTTCCCAGACCAAATGGTTTCTATTTAGGCCACATTTGAGAAGCTCCAGGCCAGCAGCTTAGTAGCCCAGTCTTGTCAGTGTAACAATTTGTTTCCCGATTCTGAACCCAGCATGAGTTTAGTCCCTAAAGTCCTGCCTCATTTAATCATACCTGAGTCTCTATTCCCTGCACTGTCCTATTGTTCTTTGGAGCAGCAGCCTCGCCTTTTACTTAACTAAACTCTTGAAGGGTAGAATTTTCTACCTGGGCTCCTGTCCCTGTGTCTGGATCCTGATACCTGCTGCCATATTTTCCTGTGGTGCATTCCTTTAAAGTCCGTCTGGACCTTACCATTGGCAATTGCTCCACGTTGCGCTCACGGGTCGTACGGTTGCTGACTTTTCGACAGCTGAATGTCTCCACGCTTACCAGTCAGTGCCTGTTAGGCCTTTGCTGATTGCTTGCTTTGGGTTCCTCTGACATCCCCTTACTCTCTATGGGTTCTGTTACCTGCTTCTGGGATCTTAGACCAATCAATAGGTCTGTGCAGTCTCTGGGTTTAGAGTCACTTGGACTGAGTCTGAGCCAGGTTCTAAAATGCTCCAGTATAGCGTATTAATATTTTATTTAAGGTTTTCTTCTTTTTTAAAAACAAATTTTTTATTTGAGAAAGAAAGAGAGAGAGAGAGAGAAGGAGAGAGAGAGAGAGAAAATGAGCAAGAGAGGGTCAGATGGAGAGAGAAAGAGAGAATCTTAAGCCCAATGCAAGGATCAATCCTACAGACCCTGGGATCCCAACCTGAGCCAAAATCAAGTCAGACACCCAACTGACTGAGACACCCAGGTGCCCCAGGTTTTCTTCTTCATGTGAAATTTCCTTCAAAGAAGGTTATTTCTATAGACCCTCAAGTCTCATGTGGAAAAGGAACTCAATTTTCCTAGGCATTTGGTATACTGACAAATGCATGGAAGAGAGTACCAAGATCTTTGGAACAGAAATTAAGAAAATCCAGCACCCATGTACACTCCCCTCTCAAAATACAGAACAAAACAAACAAAAGCTCCAAAAGGATATAAAAAAGACCAGCTAACTTTAAACAATGGAGCATTTCATCAAGGACTTAATTACTCTAAAAGGGCATAATTTGTAATATCTAATGGGCATTGGGCATGGACTTTGGTAGACCAGGAGATGACAAGGGAAAACTAGTTAATAATTCTGCGGTTACTAGCTAAATTAATGCTCCCCCTGCACACAGCCTTCCCCCACCCCCAGCAAAAAGGAGACAGAAGCATGAATTTGATGTCCTCCAAATTATTAAATAGTTCAATGCACTTTAATACAGTAATTATGGTCTGCTCACCTAAATTAATCCTTTAATGTTAAATGGATTGTTTTTTGTCATTTTTGACAGGGTGTGGTAAGTCTACTTGCCACGATAATATGTCTGAAAGGGGCTTGTTTTGGTAAGGGCTTGTTTGGTAAATGTGAGTGGAGTCATATGTAGTTTGAAAACCTGTGGAACCGTTTTGAAGGACTTGTGAAAATATTTCTCCTGCAGAATTATTTGTCCCAAGATTAGTAGGTTAAAAACAACCCAAATAGAATCCAAAAGAATCACACGATTTCATTTCCATCATAGGCAAAATGATAAGGAAAATTCTTTATGGGAAATATACATAAATGCAGAATTTAGGATCACGTAATGAAAGGAACCCATTAAGAAGTTTTTTACTGCCCCCTGCTGTCAGTTTCTAAGAGCAATATTGTAAAATTACTGTAAAGGGTGACTCAAGAAGAATTAGTTGAACAAATTGGTTGGAAAAAAATTCCCTGCCTTTAATTACACCACGTTTTAGTCAGTAATGCTAATGCTTACTTCATGTTTGTGAGCAATACCCTGTCAACCCAAGAAACCAACTCTCGCTAAGCGTGTATTAGTGGATGTAGGGTAAGAGGCCAAGTCTGCGGCTTGTGAAATGCTATATTAATAAGAATGTACCAGCGTTACAATTTTTAGCGGATGAGATCTACTTTACTGTTTGTCCAAATTTCACAACGTCAAATTTACTGTTTAATATTTACATAATCTAGGTAAAACACTCTTCATAACAGCAAAACTTTCAAAGTAAATGAATGAATGGCTTATTTTTGTAGTGCAATCCAACTTGAAACGTTATTTTCACTTTGGCATATAAAATTAAGACATGAGAAACAATAAAAATAATAGATAATACTAATGCAACTGTCACTAGACGCAAGGCACAGTTTTATTTTTTCACACGTGTGATGTCCTCATAAAATAGAAGGAGGGAGGTTTTAGTTTAATTCCCATCTCACAGATGAAGATACTAAATGACAACGTAACTTGCCTAGGTGACACAATTGATAAAAGGTGGAGCCATGGGTGGAAACCCTGCAGTCTGACTCCAGAGTCACTCCTCTTAACCTCTTTGCACAGAAAGTACGAACTCGGCAATGAGGGAGGAAGAACTTAACAGAAATTAGAATGGTCACGGTGACGTAAGGGTATATTGCCTCCAACCAACCACACACTCGTCGAATCGTGACCTTTTTGCTACAGCCATGCTGTAGTGGCCGGAGCCTGTGTATAAACATCACACCTGCATTGTTTTCAGTTGGCTTTATCTTTCTTTGTTTCCTTGGTTGCATTACATTGAAGGTGCGTTGGGGGTGCTTTTTTTTAAACTGAATATGTGCCCCCTTAGCCCATGCCTTAGGTCAGGGTTAATCTTGTGGTTGGCCACTGCACACCTGTGCCTTTCATCTCTACGCAGCCAGACAACTTCTAGTTTTAGCCACACTTTCAACCATCTTCAGCAACTCGTATTCAAATTATGCACACACTTTCACAGTGCTTTGAATACATGAGTTGCACATTTTAAGTTTCCTTGGATGCTATTAATTCTGGAGTCCTGTTTAACAGGACATTTGTGCCCCTCTGTGCCTGTCCAGTCCTTTGCCTTCCCTTTCGTAGCACATGGTTCATGACAACAGATACATTCCACCCGTGATAACTGGCAAAGCTACTATTTGAGATTCTAGGATGCTTTTGCCCTGCAGCTGTTTGAAAACACGACTTCAGGTTCCAGAGGGCTAACTATCCAGGAAATCTCATTCCACATTAAAGTAAAACCAAAAGTCAACACAGATCATTTGATCTTCATAATAAAAACGTTCTTACCTGACCCGAGGAGTTGGGTTTCCGGTGACTCTACACTCCAAGTAAACTTTACTTCCTTCTGCCACTTCTTGGCTCCGAAGCTTCTGGATGAATCTTGGAGCTGAGGGCAAGCGGAGTGCATTCTGAGGCTGTGGGTGAGGCATGTTAGTGCATGGCACTGCCTTGTTCTGGTCTTTCTGGTAACGATGCCTGGCCTCGGGCAACTTGACCTCTGCTTCCATCTCCTGTTGGTCTCCAGTGGGGCTCTGGCTGGCTGAGGCACCCATCAGGGCTGATGGCTGATTTTTAGGAGACAAGTACCCACTGTCTGGTGATGAGGACTCCCCATTTGGGCTTCTATTTCTCGGCTTTGCTGCTTCTCTAAATATGGACGTCAGCTCCTCAATGAAATTAGCCGCCTTGTCACATAGCTGGCTCTGGGGGCCAGTCTTACTTTGATATGCTGCTTTGGGCTTTACACTTGGGTTGGGAGTTTTTGCACCACGTTTTCCAGACTTTCGGAGGCTCCGGATATAGCTGGGGCTGGCAAGCAGGGGTGATATGGCAGGTTTCCTCTTTGAAGCAGGTGAAGACATAGGGGCGGTTTGTTCAGGCAGAGGCTGGACAGGTGTTGACCTATTATCATGAGGTCTTCCTGAGGAGGTTGACTCACCAAACTTGGTCTCCTTATGGGAAGGGTTTTCACAGAGGCTTACAGGAGAGGTGTTGAAAATCTGCGAGATCTCCTTTTCTGAGTCAAAATCTTCCGTTTCGGAGTTGGTGATAGATCTCCGGGCCAGGTCAAGACTCTTGTTTATCTCTTCCTGGCTGAGAAAAGCAGATAGCCCAGGGAAGAAGTCAGCATTCTTGCTTTCTTCCTGCATGTCTGATAGGGAATCATAGAAGGAGTCATGAGAGGAAGTCTCTGACATAGTTGAATAGTCTTCATACACTCTTTGTCTGCTCTTAACAGGAAGGCCAGAGGCACTGGAAACCAGTTTACTTCTTGTGTCCTGAAAAACAACACCGACAGAATTGCCATTAGTAGTATTGGGTGTGTGGGTGTGTGTGTGCGCGCGCGCACACGCGCAAACGCTCACATGTGCGTCTATTATCATAATACTACTAATCTACAAGTTGGGAGAAACATGAAAGTGAAAAATACACTTTTGCAAAAAATCATTTTTCTCTATCCTTTAAGTTGGAAGAAACATCAAGTATACTTATGTTTATAATTTATCATTTTAATTTAATATTTTCTTTGTGGGTGAATATTAAGTGTCTCACTAACCAGCGACGAGTAATTCAAAAAGAAAATATCTGCAGTAGAGACTAAAGAGTGTAGTAGGGCACTCTGCACTTCTCAGAGCCTCCTTCTTTTCTGTCTCCCCCCCCACCGCCACTACGCACCTCATCAAAGCTCTAATTTCATTAATGTATGAGATTAGTAGCTTGTTGATATTTTAGTAAATCTGATTCTGCTTATCTCACCATAAACCACAAATACATTTTGATTCCAACTCTTATTTGTTTTCAGTTTTCAGTGAAATATTTGAAATCTTACTGGTTCACTTTTTCCTTGTGTCCACCTGTGTGCATTCATGTTTATTCACTCAACAGTTATTTCAAGACCTAGTTAATAATCACTTGCTGAGTTTCAGGTGCTAGAGGTATAGTTATGTTCTAGACTGGAGACACAAAATGTTTTGTAAAGGGCCAGATGTAAATACTTTTGACTTGGTGAGCTGTACTGTCTCTATTGTAATTACTCAAATTTGCATGGCAGCATGAGACCAACCATAGGCAATACATAAATGAATAAGCATGGCTATGTGCCAACAAAACTTTATTTATGGACACCGGTATGGTATTTGAATTTTATATAAGTTTTACATATCAAAAATATTGTTTTTCTTTCAAATTTTATTTTTTTCAACAGTTAAAAAATATATTAAAAAACATTGTTAGTTTGCAGGCCATACAGAAATAATAGTAGGATGGATTTGGCCTAGGGGCCAAAGTTTGCTGACTCTTGATCCAGACTAAGGACATAGTCCTTATGTTGAAGGAGTTAAAAGTCACGTGAAGTTGTGAAAGCAGGGAGGTGGAAAAGATATTAAACAAATAATATAAAATTTGGACAAGGTGTCAAAGGAAAGTGAAAAGAGCTTCATTGCTATGAGTGCCTAACTTAACCTTTTAAGGATATATGAGAGTACTTTGTGCCTTGCATAGGACATTTATATGGAAACACCACCAGCATTTCCATTTTCATTGTATGGAAATACCACCACTAGTTTCATTATCTGTAAAATAATTGGGCAAGAATTGAAATTCCACTGCATTTTGAGCTAAATATTATGAAGCACTGCCTCTCCTGTTACTCTAAGTATGCTATTCTTTTTCTGTATATTGTTCATAGAACGATAGAGGGAAGATCTGGAAAACTTAAGAAGGGAACTTTGCCTCAATATTGAGTCTAGGAGTTAATAAAGGAAGCTTCTTGGATGTGGTAAAACTCAACTTTATAGGTTGGGTCAGGCGTAAACTTAGACATTCATTCTCCATAAGGTAAGTGGGCTTCATGAGGACAGAACTGAGTTGCTTATCCAGAAGCAGTTTCCCACCTAGGGATTCTGCTTAGAGTGATGAGATTTTGTTTGATTAAGTGAAATGTTCTTTACTCTTCTATGACCAAAAAAGAGCTAGCTTGCATTTTTGACCCCTAAAAGTCTCTAATCTCAAAGAGCATTACGTAGAGGCATTCCAGAAATCTACCTTGGAGATTCACCATCACATAGGATGCAGGGATTCATAGAATCTATCAATTCAACAGAAGATATGTAATCAGATTTTAAAGCTCAATATTAACCTATGACATCTTCTTTAGTTTAAATTTGTACTTGCGTCTCAGATGTCCTCTTAGAAAGTTACTCTGTTTTGTGGGCATCATGAGATTCTCCACATTCTAGTCCTAGTGTACCTACTAAGATATATTACCCTCTATTCTCCTAGTAAATCTTACAAATCCATTAGAGTGGTCTTGTCACTTTATATAAAGACATTATAATGTCTTTATAACATTACTCTAATTTCTTTGTCCTGTCTGTGTTCCAGAATGGAATCATTCTGATTCCTTACCAGTTCTTTAAAAATGTTTTTAACGTTTTTTATTCATTTTTGAGAGACAGAGAGAAACAGACCATGAGCAGGAGAGGGGCAGAGAGAGAGGGAGACACAGTATCCAAAGCAGGCTCTAGGCTCTGAGTTGTCAGGGCTTGAACCCATGAACTGGTAGATGATTTAGGAGAAGCAAATGTAGGGGTCAACTCTTAAATTGTGTGACGGTTCAAGTCATCAGGCAACGTTGGCCCAGAAGAGACATGAAAACTGGAAGAGACATGCTTGGGCCAAAAGTATACTGAAGACAAAACAGACCATATTTCCATTTCTTTCTTTTTTTTAAGTTTATTTATTTTTGAGGAAGAGAGAGAAAGGGAGGGGGGAGAGAGAGGGAGAGAGAGAATTCCAAGCAGGCTCCGTGTTGTCAGCATAGAACTCGACGCAAGGCTAGATCTCATGAACCATGAGATCGTGACCTGAGCTGAAATCAAGAGTCAGATGCTTAAGTCACCCAGGCGTCCCCCTATTTCCATTTCTTGAAAATTTTAGTTTTCTTTGCAAGAGAAGCTATTGGTCTGTTTATTTGTTTTTGGCCTTGGAGAAATTAATATTTTATATTGAACTCAGTGTGAGAGAGATGGGGAAATGTGATTTTGAACAATATGGGTTTCTGCCCTCATGGAACTTAGTCCATGAGGGATACAAATAAGTCATAAGCATATATAATTTAGTGTACCAAGTGCCATGATGACAGAAGAACAAAGTGCTATGTTAGCACCTAGAAGGAATAATAGGATTAGGACCAAGACAAGTTTTACAGAAGATGAAGCCTATTGGATAATATGTAAAGGGCACAAAAGAGTTAGGCAGGTAAAGAGGGCAGCGGCAGAAGCATATACAAAGTCTTGGATCCCAGGAAGAGTATGGCAGACTCAGGTAACTCAGCTCCAGTGAAACAGAAATCTATCTGGAGAGGGGAGATATCACCAGAGACAAATTTAAAAAGCAGGAGTGGGGTTAGAGGGCCTGAAGCCATGTGAAGAACTTGAATTTCATCTTTGGTGTGGTTAAAAGACACAGAAGACTAAGTATGTGGGAAACATCACCAGAGTTGCATTTTAGAGAGATAACTCATGGTAGCCTGACTTGATGACTGAGTCAGGGGAAGAGGAAGGCAAGTTGAAAGAAGGAAGTCATTGAGAAGGCTTTTGTCCTATTCTCAGAGTTATGTACATTTCTCATTGCTTTAACTTTGACACTCATCATCTGAACCTCCTTTTTAGTTTTGGATAATTCCTCATATTCTGAGCCTCTGTGAGAAAGTAAGCTCACTTATCATAATGGAATGTGAAACCTCCAAATATTTGCTTTCCCAGCCCCTTGGAGCCTGGGTACAAGTCTTGGCACATGGCAATTACACACGTCCATCTTGGACTTTGAGGCAGGTTCCATGGAGAAAACACTCTAGTTTCTGGCAGTGGTAATGGATGCAGCAGCATGGAGTATGGAGGGGCAGCCGTGGTGGCTGTGCAGAGGCCTGGAGGTGGAGCTGAAGTGTGGACCAGTCGGCTGTGACAGCAGTGGTAGCCACACGTGAACCTTTTTCTGGCCTTGTGGTCTGGCCTCCAGAATATACTCTGGGCCTCATTCTGTGAATTGCCATAGCTCTTATCAATCATTCGCTTTGCACTCAAGTTGACCAAAGAATATTTCTGTCACTTGCCACTAAGGAATATGAGTGACAGTAGAAAAAAAATATGACAGAAGTCAAAATAAGTGACATTGGGAAGAAAAACAGTGGACTGAAGCAATAGAGAGAAGATAGAACAGAAACGTGTGATTGACTAAATTCCAGAGACAAGATTATAGATTTCTTATTCAAACAATGGGATGGGTGTTGCCACTAACTTGGCATGACACAATGGGGGACGTTTTGAGGAAAAAAAAAAACTTTAATTTTGATTTGCACCTTTTGCAACTGGGAACTCTGGTATTGTGTGGAAGGCAAGGTGAGATACTGGTATGTGAGAAAAGAGAACAAAACTAGATTGGGAAGTATTAGCTAAGGGTGGCACTATAAGACATGGGAGTGGATAAGGTCAAGGAAGAAAGAGAGAGAAAAAGGAAACAATCCTCCAGAGAGTTGGGGGGAAACCAGGAGACAGTTGTTAGGGAAGCTAGGCAAGGAATCTCACAAAGGAGCTGCTTTTTTCCTTCTGACTTAGCAACTGGGAACATTTAGCACCATTGGCCACAGCAGTTTTGGTGTATGTGACAGAGATATAAGCCAGATTCCAGATACATTGAGAAACTATGGAATGAAAAGAAGTATAGATTGCAAGTGCTACAGACTATTCTAAGTTTATAGAAGGGAGGACAGATAGGGGTAGTAGGTGGACAAAAGTATGAAATCTAATGGGTTTATTTGTTTAGGATGTGGCACAGGTATGTGTTTCAGTGCTAATGGAATTAGCCAATGGAGAGGAAGAAGCAGAAGAACCATGTAAAAAAGTGGGGATGATGTATAGACCAGGTCTTCCAGGATGTGAGATGAAATGGGTTATTATAGTACAAATGACTTCAGGTTGGAAGGGAATATTGTTCTTCCGTTGTCGAAGGAGAGAAGTAATGGAGTAATTAAAGTGTGTGTGTGTGTGTGTGTGTGTGTGTGTGTGTGTGTGTGTGTGTTGGGGAGAGAGAGAGAGAGAAAGGGGGAGGGAGAGAGAGAGAGAGGAAGAGAGGAGCAGGGGGAATCTGGATACATGTATAATTGAAAGAAAGGAGAGTTCCTAGCTTGAGACTTCTGACGATTTGGAAGTTTATAAGGACAACAGATGATTTGAAATAGCTGTTGTAGAGAAAGGGAAAAATTTCCTTAAGAAAGATTTAAGGGCAGTGGTGAGGGTTTAGTTGAAGTTAAATGTGACGTATTTATAATGTCATTAATCAGTGTGATTGCTCACTTCTCTTCACTGGAGCTCAGTAGTCCAGGTGAAACTGTGCAAGTAAGATGCTCCAGGTTCTGAGGTACAGGTAGGATGGAAAGAAAATGGACAAGGTTGTTGAGAATATCAGCAAGATACGGGTGGATTCTAAAGTCTATGCTGGATTGGGATTCATGGGTAGGAGTTTGATCATAAAGAGATTAAGGGACTGAAGGCCCAATGAAAGCAAAAGAAAGATGTAGTATGAATGACTGAGGATCTGGAAAGATGTATTGAGATAGTGAAATGTCTCAGTTGATCATTTCAGAGTCACAGCCTTTTGACTTCCGACTGCATTTAGAGTGTGGCCACCTGACTGTTTTTGACTGTTTTTGTGGAAAAATGTAAGAGTTTAGTAGTCTTTATGATTGACAAAACCTAAAATATTTATGCAGACTTTACTAGGAAAAGTTTGCCAACTCCCGCTATAGAAAATCAGCTACCTAATAAATTCGTCTAGCTTAAGCACTAGTAATACTAATCATGATAATGATAATGGCTAACAATGTATGGCTCACCATAGGTAGGAATTGCCTCAAGAACCATTATGTAGATTATTTCATTTAAAATTCCCACAATAGGCCCCAGTTTATAAAGAAGGAAACTGAGTCAGAAAATGTGACTCGGAGAGCCAAGATTCAAACCCAGACAACGACTTTAGAGCTCATTATCTTAACCATACACTTTCCTACCAATATATTATAGTTTCACAACCAAGAATCCTAAGCAATATTATCAGACTAATAAAACTGGATCAGTTTTCTGCTATTTCTGCTAATATCAGAGTTCTGCCATTAATTTAATTATACTTAGTGCAAAGTGAACATGATAGGATGAATTTTAAGCCTTCATAAAAAATTATGAGATAGTTTAAAGGAAACTTATGAATGATGAAACACTTTTCAGTTCCTTTTTTCAAACAGGGAGTGTTTGCTGGAGGCAGATTAAATCACCTGCTTATTAACTTATATTTTGGTTTTAAAGAGGCGCCATCTGACAGGATCCAGTTGTCAGGATTAGGTGTAGCTTAAAAACTGCTTGCACAGTGAAAAAAGAAGATAATAGCTCTATGGCATACATGGTTTGGGTTTAATTTGCAACCCAGTTATTGCTGCTAGAACATGCACAGGGTCTAGGGAAAATGCTCATTGAATGCAGATGAACAAGGGAGGTTTCCAGGTGGCCCAAACTCACTGGAAAATCATGCTTCAGAGATTTTCATGTCAGTCCACACCCCAAAATTAAAAGATTGTAATCAAAAGAAATACAACTGCAAACATCTCCATTATTTCCCTCAGATATTATGTTTTATTTCAAACGGTGTTTTCGGTAATTCTCTGCTGGTGTGATAGATACAGAACATGAAATACACTGAAGAGAACTAATTATACTGTCTTTAATGAATAAAGAAGTGAGATGAATGCCAAAAACTTTAACAAGTTCCAATTTAGCAAAGAGAATTGAAAGATATTGAAATTTTGAGGAATAAGGTATTCTCCTACATCTTTAATTCTTCCCTGCCTCCCGCCTCTATCCTCTTCTGGAATTTGAATTGCTTGGAAATTCTTCTCTTCATCTTTTTCTCTTTCATATATTCTTCAACCATCATTAATAATTTATTTTAATTGTTACTTCCCTTAATGCTCTCATATGCCACAGCTATTTCCTAATATCTTGGAATTTGTATAGTTCTAGCTTCTTCCCTTTGAGAGAAAATGGCTCTTTGCTAGCCCTGCGCATTTTATAATTACTCTTCCTTTCTTCCACCTCCCTTTCCTGCAAAGGTAACTTGAACGTGAAATCAATTGAATATTTATCACTTAGTATGTTCCAGGGAAGTTTCAAGGAGGGCAGAGATGAACCAGGCATAGTTTCTCTCCTTTAATGTTTTGTAATCTAATAGGAGAGATTAGAGGGATAAGACAAGAGTAAAAAATAACTCAAATCCAAGGAGAACCATGATAGTTGTTATTAAACATAGTTTAAGCATACTGCAGTAAGAGATCGAAGATGGTGGGAGAGAACATATTTACAAATTTGGCCATGTCATTCTTTTGGTATCTGTTTTCCAATGGTGCAAGCTCCATTGGATAAGAGAAGGTCCAAAACGTGACATGCAGTTTATCTGTGGGCTTCCGGACAGCCTGCCCTGAGGGAAAGTCTCCAGCCTCAACCTCTATCTTCATACTGACACATGCTGCAATCATGCCCTACTGCTTTATGTGCTATTCTTTGAAAATTCCACGTTCTGTCATGTCTTCGTGCTTTGCACATGCTTCCTTTCTGTTTTTCTGTTTCAAACTCCAGTTTGTCCTTAAAAACTCGATTATTTCACTTGTTTTTGGTGCTTTCTGACTCCCCAGTCTGTGTACTTTTTTCTTCCAAACGTGACACTTTGCATAGTATTTTAACATTCGTCTTATTGAGTTATTAATATGAGTTAGAGAACCCTTTGTCCATTAGACTGTGAACACCTTGAAAGAAGAGATGTAACTGACAGTCTTGGAATGGCGAATGCTTTGCACAGTGTCTGGGTCATGGCAGATGACGAAGAGAAACCAAGAAATACTTGGTACTTGAGACATGGATTGAACCCTTCCTAGGATTTGATGGGAGACAGAGCCATGTGAAAGAAGACAGGAGGCAGAAATGTTTCATTCCCTCCCCTTGCTCTCAGCCATCCAGGTCCCACTGCAGGATGTGTCTGGGACCAGGTGTCCTCAGTGAAGCATTGTTCTTTTTACCCAGCTGTTTCACCTGTCTTACCAATAGTTACTCATGCCCTGGGCTCTGTTTTCTAGTAAGAACTTGATAAAGTAATCCATACTATCTGTAAATAGCTGTTAATGTAAAAATATAAAACACACACAACATGCTCGTTTCACCAATACAAGACAGTAAGAGGTCTGACACTGCAAAATAAAAACCTTGTCTCTAAAGACATTGGTTTTTGTGTTTCTCAGTACTGGCCAAGAAAGTTCCTCATGAAAAAATTCAGAACCAGAAAACATTTCTTTTGTTTTTTGGCATTCTTACTACTAGACAAAGAGTAACCCTTGATAATGCTCTTTGGCATGATGCTAGCAAGCTCAGAGTTAAATTTTGAATCACAGAAATACAAATCTTTTTAGACTCCTCTCCCAATTTTTTTTTTTTTTTTTTTTTTTTTTTTTTTTTTTTTTTTTTTTTTTTACGTTCTTTGCTGACTTATTCAGTCAGCATCTTTGCTGTGTGCCCACTGTGTTAGGCACTTCTACAGGCTGGGACACAGCTGTAAGACAGAATTCTCTGCCCTAAGGAGCTAACATTCTAATAGGAGAAAAGGCAGAAGTAGGAAACTGAGAAAGTGTCAGATTCTGAGTTTCTTATATTTGATTTATCTTAAATCTTTTCATTGCTTTTGGGCGGTTGCACTGTGCTTTTATTGTATACAGCCTCAAATTATCTTGCAAGTTGTTAAGGTACAAATGAAAAAAAAACTAAAAGAAAAGAAAAGAAAAGAAAATGCATATTTGTATGTTAATATTGGTATTTGCAGACCATGACTGTTTTATTTTATCTTTTTTAATGTTTTATTTAGTTTTGAGGGGGAGTGGGAGCACGAGCAGGGGAAGGGCAGAGAGAAAGGGGGACAGAATATCTGAAGCAGGCTCTGCACCAAACAGTGAGCCTAGGGGGTGCTTGAACTCACAAACTGTGAGGTCAACCTGACTTAAAGTCTGACGCTCAACCAACTGAGCCACCCAGGCACCCTGACCATGGCTTTTTTGGAAGGCATGCTATTAGTGGGAGGGTGGTGACAGTCATAGGAGGAGGACACTCTCAGGCTAAAGGTGCTTTAGGTTCTCTCAGATTGTACCATGCAGGCAGCTGCAGGTATCCTCATGGCGTTCTGAAGGTAAAGTCTTCCAGGTGAGCTTTGACATTTACACATGATGCCAGACTTAAGCAAATATTTGGTGAAGCAAAGTTTAGGAAGGTCAGCAAATGCTACGAGGCATTATAGATGTCCTTCCACCTTGAACTTCAGTGGACAGCTTATCAGCATCTTGACTTCTCCCAAGCAAATATTGCTTTCTATTATAAACTTCCATGGTCGCCTATTTTGTTAAATCCCTGTGCATATTTCATCCATTCTGAAGAATTTTATGCTGCTTAATTTATGGATTATTTCTAAATATAATTTTATGGCTTACAACTTCTTCCTAAGTTAAGCATTTGAATTCTGTTGGACTCTTGATCTACTATGAAATATAGAGCACTCATGTGAGTTTTCATTGAACATTTTAAATTTGGTATGTACATCATTCATTCTAACACAAGCCATTTTATCATCTTAAGTTGTCATGGCATTACTACCCTAGTATTTGCAAAAATATTTATTTTTGAGTTCCTGAATATAAATATAAATATGTATGATTCACAACATATATGAATATACAGAAATAAAAGAAAAGAGAAAGAGAGACACGTTTAGAAACTATGAATAACATTTGTTTTGAGACTTGCTGACTTTTGGTGATAATTATGTGAAAACCAGATCTATGACAATCAAGATAATCCTCTATTTTGTCGGTTAAAAAATATTTGTGGAACACCCTGTGCACGATCCCCATGAGACAAGGCACTATAGGCTGTTGACATGTAAAGATTTCCCAGACTGGGAGTGGGAAGGCAAGGCATATGCATGAGAAACAGCAGAGTCTAGTAGAAAGAATTCAATTAGAAACAATAAAAGCTAGCCTTTCCTGAGAACTTCCTACAAGACAGCTTCTGAGTGTTGCCTAGTGCCTGCTTTCATGTAGTGAACTATTTGATCCTCAGAATAATTGATGGGATAGTCATTATTTTTCTTTTTTATTATTTCTGTACTCAAAACTTCAGCATAAAAACATTAAATTATTTGGCTAAAGTTGAACTGTTAGGAAGTGGTGGATTTAGGGTTGAAACCTGCATTTAACTACAAAGTTTTCTTTTCCTGTTGGGGATAGTATGGTTATTTACTTTAAGAATTTAGATAAGGGGAGGGGCGCCTGGGTGGCTCAGTCGGTTGAGCGTCCGACTTCCGCTCAGGTCATGATCTCACGGTCGGTGGGTTCGAGTCCCGCGTTGGGCTCTGTGCTGACAGCTCGGAGCCCGGAGCCTGCTTCGGATTCTGTCTCCCTTTCTCTCTGCCCCTCCCCTGCTCAGGCTCTCTCTCTCTCTCTCTCTCTCAAAAATAAATAAACATTCAAAAAAATATTTTTAAAAATAATAAAAAAAAGAATTTAGATAAGGGGAGAAATTTTGCAATCTGCTTATGCAATACCTTGTAGAGACGTTGAGAAGGTACTATAATTTTGAAAGAAAGAATATTTGATGTTAGGAAAGTACAGATGGGGTAGTAACATTTCGATAAGCATTTTAAAATGCATATTAGTTAGGAATAATTACACGAAAAAGATTGGAACAGCATGAACCAACAATTAATGTTGATTATCTCTGTGGCAGGGCTTGGGCAGAAATAGGGTTCAGGGGTGGGACATTTAGGAACATTTTTTGTTGTTTATTTCACATTCTTTGAAAAACAAACCAGTTAAATTATGAGTGATTTTACAATTTAAATTAAGCATTTTAATTTGGTATTTGTTTAATTATTTTATTTGTTTATTTAAACAATTTCTAAAAAAGTAACAAAAATTGTTGGTAGCAAAGTCCAATGCTAAAATATTTCAAAATAAAAACTACACCATGAAAACAAAAGTTGAAAAAGACTTAAAACTTTTGTTGCTGTTATTTTGAAATCACAGGCAATTCTTAGACTAAATTTCTTCCTTTCATTTTTATTGTTTGTCTTTTAATATTTTTCATTTTTTTATTTTTTAAATTTCCAGTATAATTACTGGAAATATACAGAGTTATATTCATTGTAGATATACAATATAGTGATTTAACAATTCTATGCTTTCCCAGAACTCATCACGATAAGCATCACGATGCTTGATCCCCTTCACCTATTTCACCCATCTCCCACCCACCTCCCCTCTGGTAACCATCAGTTTGTTCTCTATAGTTAAGAGTCTGGGTTTTTGGAAAAACTACAAAAACAACCACAAAAAAAAAAAAAGTAACAAAATGGCAGTAAGTACTTATTGATACTTATCTATTGATATTATTTTGCATGTGAATGGACTAAAAGCTCTAATCAAAAGACAGGATGATAGAGTGGATAAGAAACAAGACCCATGTATACGCTGCCTGTAAGAGACTTCATTTCAAACCTAAAGACACCAGCAGATTGAAAATGAGGAAATGGAGATACATTTGTCATGCAAATGGTGTCAGAAGAATGCTGGAGTAGCAATACTCATATCAGACAAAACAGATGTTAAAAAAAGATTGTAACAAGAGCAAAGAGGGACACAACATAATAATAAAGAGGACAGTCCCACAAGAAGATATAACAATTGTAAATATGTATGCATATTTACAATTAATACATAAAAACTACATAAAATACATAAAATACATAAAAACTATTAACAAGAAACATAAAGAACTAATCAATAGTAATACAATTATCATGGGGACTTTAGCCCCTCACTTACACTGATGGATAGATCATCCAAACAGAAAATCAGTAAGGAAACAGTGGCTTTGAATGACACACTAGAACAGATAGATTTAACAGAAATATTTTAACAGCTGTGGATCCTCTCTCTCTCTTTCTCTTTCTATGCCCCTCCCCTGTTCACTCTCTATCTCTCTCTCTCAAAATAAATAAACATTAAAAAAAAGTACACACACACACACACACACACACACACACAGTATATATAAACAAGCAAGCAAGCAAGCAAATCCCAGAAAGGTTCTGGGGGTCCTGCAAAGGTTTGGGGATAGTTATACTGGGTGGCAGTCATTAGGAGACTCACAAAGCCTGAGGTGAGTTCACAGCATAAATTACTGGGGTTCTTGGGAAAATAAATTAAGATAAGAAATGAAGACTGTTTACACCATCAAAACCAAAGTCTAAGTAGGCACATGTAAAAGCCATTATGGTGTCTGCCATTATAAAGATATCTTGTAAAAAGAATAATAGATTTATTGCAAATGGGAAACTTGGAAGCCAAAGCCACAACATTGGAGGGCAGGGTGCCGTTATCAGCACTTACCACCTAATTCTAAGACTCCCAGGCTAGGATAAGTTGGTCATGGACTGTTAGATTGATGCTATTTTACCAACCAACCTCAAGAAAATTTTTGTGAAATAAGGCATATTAGAAACACCGCAAAGCTCCCAACCCAGTGGCACATCACTCTTAGGTTTTAATTCGACTCTGAGAAAACCAAGGCTTAACTAAAGAAATGAGATTCTCAAGATTCAAAGAACTGAGCACACCACATTTTGGCACACCTACATATTTAATGTCTAAGATTTATGGTCCTAGAAAGTATAGATATCTAAAAATACGACAAAATCTTACTAAAACAGCCTGGAATTACAATGGCCATTATGGGGAACATTCCAATTAGACAAGATCATTCATTTAAGAAGTGTAATTGAAAGCAAGAGTTTCCAAATCAACAAACAGAATAAGATACCTATTTTAATTGGCATGCAGAAGTCTCCAAAATGTTTCAAGATTCCAAACACCTTCATTGAAATATTCACTGCAAAAGTCTAATGAAAAATTATCCCACTTTACCTAGGATAATTTATCCTCCATCTCTGAAGAGACCACAAAAGTGTAAAAAGTCTGAGCTATTAGCATTATGAGTGCAATAGCCCTAAGGCTAGAAACCTAAAACAACTGGGCCTTTCCTATTGCATTCTCCTTTGGGGGGCCATAATCAAATCTCTGGCCTAGAAAATGGTGTCTCGTTTGCAATCAACTGGAACACTGGAAAAATGAATGTTCTTGAAAGTATGATAGGAAAAGATAGGATTCAGTAGGCAGAAAGGGAAAGATTAGGACCTGAGCTACCTGGGTGGGAAAAAACATAGATTTTGGAACAATGCTGGAAGTGTCTCAGCACAGCAAACCTCCCCAGACATAAGGTTCCTCTTAAGGATGTAACAGACTCCATCTACTTCCACTCAGATTTCCCTCAAGAATTTGACAAGAGACCTAAATATGGCCTTAGGCCACCTCTCATACAATGGAAACAAGCCAATCAGGAATGGACTACTCAGCACCTAGAGTTATCCAGCCAATGAGGGTAGGACCTGAGAAGGAACAAAGGGGAAGGGAAGGCGTGGGCAACCAGAACCTTATAAAACAAGGACCCTTGCCTATTGTCCAGTGGACATTCACTTTTGAACTTCCCCTCTCTATTAAGACAGCTTTTCTACTATTCTTCCTTTCTGATCTTATACTCTAATAAACTTTTGCCTGCTGCTCATTTTGTGTCCACCTCTTCATCCTTCAAAGCAGCAAGACAACGGATCAGGTATTGAGATAAAAAATCCTGCAACAAAGGTTTGTCGAATCCTTGACACCAACTCAAATACCCCCATATTTACCCTCAGAAGAGGGCCTCCATATGGGCCCCTCCCAAGATTGAGGGACTCTGAGAGATTCTCTAGTCAACTGCTATCACTTATCCCTTAAACAACCAAGGGGAAACTAAAATGAAAATTAATGGGCTATGATGAGGGACCATAAGGTAAGCTGAGGACCAAGCACAAGCTAGCACAATTCCCACCCTCCACCAAACTCCCCACCAAGTGGGATATGTATGATATTCCTTAGGCACTTCTGGCTCCCCAAGAACAAAGGAAAGGACAGAAAACAAATGGTTAAACTGATAAGAATCTCCATCAGTTTACAAATATCTTAGTACAATTACAAAAAAAGGGGCAATCTTATCAATAGCCTAAAGTCCAGGAACTTCTTACTGTCTTAATGTTAATGCTTTGCTATAGGGAAAAACAACCTTAGCTTCACAATAGCTAAGCCTCCAGTAATCTGAGTCTTCTTTAGCATATGGAAATCCATTTAAGAAACTTCCTCTTGACCCTACCTCCCCCAACTCCATAGTACGTAACCAGTCACTCTTCACAACCCCAAAGCAGTTCTTTCTGCCCACGGGTCCTGTCCCTGTGCTTTAATAAAATCACCTTTTTGCACCAAAGACATCTTCAAGAATTCTTTCTTGGCTGTCAGCTCCAAACCTTACCATTACCCCAAAACCTCATCAGGCTACACTTTCCATGTTAAACTTACTCACTCAGGAGCTCACAGAAAGAATTCTGGGGAAACTGGAAGAAGTTGGTGAAGGGTGAGAATTATTAGCAGAATCAGCTTCCTTGGAACTCTATAGTGCCAGTCAGAGAGGAAGGTAAATTTCACACAGTTTCTTCCTTTCCAAATCCAGACCCATTGGTTATCGATCCTTTTGATGAGGAAGCATGAGGCAAGCTGAGGGCAAGTACAGGCTAAAAATACAAGCTAACAACCCCTCCCGCTCAAGGTGGGATATGTGTGATATTCCTTGGACACTCCTGGCTACCCAAGAACAAAGGAAAGGGGTTTAAGTTTTTGGCATGATAATGTGGGAAATAAAGGCAAATGAAAAATTAAATTCCTTTACTGCCTACAGCTCATTGACATGTCCTTAAAACCAGCAGAGTGACCTCCCTTTAAGAGCTCAGCTGCCCCAATGATGACACTTTGCTAGGGGTAAAAGGGAATCTTAGCTTGACATTATCTCAACCTTGAGGATCCTATAAGTCTACTTTAACATGTAAAAATTCCTTGGAAACTTGCTTTTATCTCAACTCACCTGAGATATATGCTGACAATCATACTCCAAGTTTATGGCCCCCTGATATACATCTAAAGGGTTTCATGACTGAGGTTTTACTAAATGGTAACAAATGGTGTTTCCCTAGCAACAGCTAGCTCCTCAAGGTTCTGGAAACCTTGCTTCCAAACTTCCTTAGAGACGTACTCTATCCTTAAACCCCTCCCAACCTGAGGGTGTAACATCAGTTACCCATCACAACCCCAGTGCAGCTCTGCTGCCCATGGGTCCTGTCCCTGTGCTTTAATAAATCACCTTTTTGCACCAAAGATGTCTTCAAGAATTCTTTCTTGGCCATCGGCTCTGGACCACCCCTCACCATCACCCTAAAACTGCATCACTTTCTCTCCCAGGAACAACTATTGCCTTCTTGTTTGTCTTGCTTTGTGATCTGAGAATTTGACTTGGCAGCTATCAGTTTGTGGGCCTCCAAAATATGGTCAGACGGAAATGTGTGTTGCACTCCAGTTTGCAGCAGGGGTCTTACTTATTGTAGCCAGCTTTCAACGGAGTTATCTAAGTCTTACTTTTGGGGGAGGGGGCTATCTTTAGGAGTGGCTGTGGAACTTGTATAGTATCTTTTGCATCCTCTTTGAGGGTACCTCTTGGGTCCATGAAGTTGTTCAATACTTCCAGGAATATTTACTGTTTGTCCCAGCTGAAACCCAACAAGATATTTGAAAGGATTTTTTTTAAGTCTGTCTATGGTCAGAAGTTGGACAAATTGAGAGCTAATATTCAAATCCCGATAAGAATGTCTTCAAAGGACTTTCTCCTAAGCTAAATAAAACCACGCTGGGGGGGGGGGGGGATTCCAAAGACAAACAGCTCTAAATCCAGGACATAAGAAACTTCTGGTTTGTATCTTAAAGATCTCTCTGATATAAAGAAGCAAATTGAACATAATGTAATTGGCTGGGTTGATCAGTGCCTTGACATATTCAAGTTGCAACCCAATCCTTTGAGGAATTAAAAACAGCTGTACTATCAATTGAGGGCAACTTGTACAAATGGTCTTACAAATAGAATCTTTACAAGAACAGAAAAAGTCCACTTATCCTTTTTACCAATCCTCAAACCTCTCCTATTCATCTCAAAAGCCTTGTAGTTATTATAAAAATCCTAGCCTTAGGAAACAAAAGTTCTTCTTGGGGGAACTTGCATTCTTTCTCTGTGCCTTTGAGATGTAAATGTTCTGCCTTGGTCATCTCTAGGAACTGAGGGCCATCTCTTTGAAATGCAAAATTCAGAGAGATAATTCTTATCAGAAGAGAAAAAACAAACAAAAAGGAAAGTCTATTTGGAAATAGAAAAATCATAAAAGTCTTCTCCACAGATATCAGTAAAAAGTTTCAGCCATCTGAGCAGATAACTTATTCCATCTTCTAGAAACACTATTTGGACCCAATTGCTCTTTTATAAACTCATGAGTTTTGCATTATTATACCTGTCTCATGGCTAAAATTAAAAAAAAAAAAGCTATTAAGATTTCAGTTTGCATATGTTTATATGTTTATGTATGTCTATGTACCTATGTTGCAGATGAATTAAATTTTTTTTTTACCTCCTGATAGCATTGCCAAAATTAATTTGTAAAGAGCTCTATTTAATAGGCTTACAGAAAATTAAGTGTTTATATAAATCAAGTATATTCTTGAAAATATAGAAAGTAACCCTAATATTTTTTTAAGTTCACATTATTAAGGATAATCTTCAGGGGGGAAAACAACCCTGCTAGTTTAAGTTTGTTGGTTTAATTATAATAGGAATGTCTTTTGAGTTATCAGCATTAAATATAAGGGGACACACAACTTTTATTTCACCTTGATTTATAAAAAAGTCAAATAATCTGTTAGCAAGAAAGATAACGTGATGGTTAGCTATTTAATGTCTCATGAAATTTTCACAAATAATCTAAACATAATTGTTAAGAAGTAAATTAAATATACATAAGATAAAAGTTTATAAATGAATTTTAAACAATAATTATGTTTTATGACATGTCTACTTAAAAATCATTT
This sequence comes from Herpailurus yagouaroundi, assembly GCF_014898765.1. Classification (NCBI taxonomy): domain Eukaryota; kingdom Metazoa; phylum Chordata; class Mammalia; order Carnivora; family Felidae; genus Herpailurus; species Herpailurus yagouaroundi. The sequence continues at coordinate 22,005,033 of NW_024412376.1, forward strand.
CCAGAATCTTTTTAGTAACTTAAAACCTTAAAATTACACTGAGATAAGTTAAACGATGATATGCACTGAATATCTAGATCAATTCCAAATAAGATAAAATGCTGAAACATTAAATTACTGAACATAGGTTTATACACTTTTGGCCTTCTTTTACAGAGGAACTAAAAAGACTTGGGCCTATTAGTAAATAAACATTTTTTGTGCCACTCTGAAAAATTTACTATGAAGAATATACTTCTAGAAATCATAAAGTATCTTTATAAATTTGCCAACCCATAGAATGCTAGTGTTATAGCTATCCACAATTACTTCTTACCTTTTATTAGGAATTAAGGATCTTAAGTGTTAAGAATTCTAATTAGAATATGTCATTAAAACCATTAGAAATATTAAGGGAAACATCTCTATGCGAGGAAAGTAGGATGTGTATTTGCTAAGCAAAGGTGTGAGGTATGCAGGTTGTTTTGTAAAGGGGGAAAAATTTTTTTTGTCCTAAAGTATAACTACTAATTGATTGTTTCAGAAAAAGAAAGAAAGAAAAAAAAAGGACAAAACATGAATGAACATAAAAAGTTGAGGTTTGTAGAAAAGGAATCTTGGGAAAGCAATTTTATGTGTAGTCAAGCTGGCTTAGGTTGGAATGGATTTATTTAAATTAAAAAAATAAGTTTTAATATCAAAAGTATGCAGGTGAAAAATTATTTACCAAATTTGTTTCTCTATCCTCTAATATGATTTAACAGTTACAAATTACAGTCAGAGTCGCTTTACTCAGTATTTGTTTTCTTTGCTAGAATTTAATCGGGTCATAGCCATTAACTAACTCTAGATGACTGAAATTCCTGACTGGAATGCCCTTATCACAATACTCTTTGATATTCTTCACACATATTATTAATAATGAAGTGGAGTCTCTTGTCTTGTCCTTGCATATTTCAGTTAGTATATCTTTAAGAATGCATCATAGTGTTTGAAACCTGACCAGTGTTGCCCCTCTACATTTTTTTTTTCAATGAAGAAATCAAGGCGGTTGTAATTGTCCAGTATAAACTAGATACTTAGTCTATTGTGAGGTATGCTATAGGAACCCTTCAATTTTCAGTTTTAGCAATAGAAAAGAAGCTCAGACCGAACTGACATAAGAGTCCCTAAGATATTAGAGACCCTAATCCATATTAGATGCTGGAATGTGAGGGCTAATTTGTATTCTAGGAATGTGCAATCACATATTTAAAAAACATTTATTGGTATAAGAGAAATAAGATAAATCTCTTATACCTTGTCTATTGTTACCAGTAGTTTGTCAAATACACTCTGATTTTTAAAATCTGAGTAATCCAAGTGAACATTCAACTTCTTTGAGAAAAAATACTGGAAAGGACAATTATGCAATTTCTGTACATACATGATCAAACAGATTTTGCATAGTATTACATTGTCAGGGCTTTCTATGTGGTCACATTATTCATACTAGAAGGCAATTAGTATTTTTAGCAAATGTTAAAAAAGTAATATGAGCCTCAAATCATTCTGTATCAACCTCATATATTGGATTCAAGACAATTTCATACGTAACTTCAAACAACATGATATAAAATCATACCGTGATGTTTAAATTTGACTGTAGTTTCCCTTAGTAAGCTTTATCTTTTTTTATAAATAAACATGTAAATTTTATTCATGGGTATAATTTAAAATGTCTGCTATTACTTTCTAAACTGATTTTAAAAATCCTTTGGAAGTAGAGTCAACAACTTAAAATGTTACTAAAACCTAAAGAATATAATTTTAGGCCATCGGTATTTAGCTTAAGTATGGGTGAGGTTTTAAATTAACTATATTCATATTTTCTGTGAAACATAACATATATACAATCTTGACAAAGGTTGCTTCCATAATTACATTTAATCCTTTTGGAACTGATAGCACAAACTTAGCATGCTTAAGATTATAAGAGAAAATTCAGTTCTTTGACAGTGTAGGTAGAAATAAAGCCTATAGACAAATCTGTATTATCTGTTTCTGGAAAGACTACAAAATTCCCATTAGCTTTTCTCTCCAAATAAAAGAAAAATCAAGGCATCTTCTAAACAGTACTATAATTTCAGGCAAACTTATATTTTTAGCTTTTTAAAAAAAAGTTTAAAAAATGTTGCCCTAATAGTTTATTAAGAAATATCTTACAAACCTTTTCAAGCCTTGGTTACTTTGAAGACTCTGAAAAGGTGATGGGTTTCAGATGAGCATTTCTTCTTTTCTGTGGGAGCAGAGGTTGGTCTTGCCTATTCATTAGAGACTGCTTGGTCCTTGGTCACTTTGAGGCAACTGTGGCCTCAGACTTGCATCTGTCCTCTTACTCCACTCAACTATATTTGGTAACTGAACTCATGTTTCAGCAGACTGCCACGATCAGGAATTCCAGCCGCGGACTGGGAAGCAACCCTGGGTCTGAGGGCTGGGTTCTTAGAAATTAAAGGCACTTAGTGTAGAGAGAACTGTATTTATAGATCTAATAAACATAGGATTTACACATATCCCTCTACACCCTGACCTTGTGGCTGGAAATCACCACCTGCCCTTTTAACATATTCTTAATCAATTAGAAGTACAGTATGTGATTCTAAGTAGAAAAAGTGATACTCATGAGAAATGCTCTTCTTATAATCATCTGCTCTGTGCATTCAACGTTGAGTCATCTGGTAGATTGTCTTGAAATAGTAAATCAAATTAACTATTTAAAAAATTAGCCACCTGTCAAATTGAGTGGAGAGTCCCACTGTTCTCTTACTTCTAGTTGTTAATTAAAAGTTATTATGGGACTATCATGTGTATTAAAGGCACAGTCCATAGTAGGATTAAGTAGGCATAAAGATACAGGGACTGAATCTTATAAACACTGCTACGCTGAGTTTGTAGCTCAATGACTAACACATTAGGAGCATCCAATAAATATTTGTTGAAGAAAAAATAAAAGTTAAATGAATATTTTTCAGGAGAATCATGAGCCCTCTCACACTTGTAAAAGAAAAGCTTCACAGCCATTTTATTACTTATTCGATAGCATCTCATTGTAACGTATTCTAATATTTTGAACTTCCAACTAACAAATAGAGCTAACAAGAACAGAAAGTGTTTATGTGGCAAGGTCAGGTAGCAGAGCTGAATCTAAGGGGAAAGTAATCACAAAACCTTCCAGTTAAGTTCATTTGGAAATGAAGCGCTGCGTCTTCTTTGTCTAAATAAGACCATCAGAGTCGGTCCACTTTCTTATCTAAAGAAGTCTTTTCTGATGGTGGAAAACTTAGGAAGTTCTGCTCTTGTGCTTTTTCTTCACAGGCAAAACTGCCCCTTTATAAATGGTTCTTGAAACTGGATACTTTTGTGGGCTGTATCGGCCATTGTACTTGTTAATAAGTGTTTTTAAAATTTATATTTATGGGGAAAGACCCTCGGACTGACGAAATACATGCACTTGTCTTCTTTTTACGAAAACCCTGTAAGATAGTAGTAAAAATCCAAAAGGACCTTCTCCAGGTAGAGAAGACAGTAGAAGATGCCAGAAATGGACAAAATTGTTGGAAAATGGTTAACATAAAAATGAGTGGTCTAATAACATTGGAAAACTTACGTGTTTGCAGAAGGATATGCCTATGAGAAGCAGTGATTAGCCCCACAAAGTCCCAGAAAGGCTCAGGAATTGTGGGCACTAGGTCCCTCCTTGAAAATAATTTTCATTGGCAATTTTGGATATTTCTGGAAGTGAGATAGGATCTGACAACAAGTATTGGTTTGAAGAATCCCTGAGGAAGAGTTAGACACTACTATCCCATATCCACTTCAGGAAGCCAGGAGACTACCCTTTCCTACACTTGGACAAGATGTGAGGTATATTCTCTGGAAAATGTAAAACAGACAATCTCCAGCCTCAGGAACACAAAACACAGATGAAAAGGATGAGGCACTGGCAGAAATTTCTGGGAGGTTGGGTTAGAGAAGGGACAGTGGCTCCAACTGTATTAAGCAGTATATTTCTAAAAAGAAAGCAATGATAGGAAAATATGAAAAAGTGGTAAGATTTGATACATCTTGGTGTGGGTGTTAGTTACGTTAATATCTGTACTCTTTGTGTTTAAAAATGTCATAATGAAAAATTAAACAAAAATCTCTATTGTGTCCTAACATAAACTGAATATGGAAGGGATTATAGGAATCAAAATGCTGTAACCTCTCCATGATATTACCTTAATTGTGGACAGAATTGCTGAGATTAACGAGGCAACTTGTTAAAAATGACATGTAAAACAAATATATTAATGCTATTAAGATAAATGGATGCTAGACATATAACTCACCCTTCATCTCAATGTTTTAAAAATTTTTATTGTTGTATTAATAGTAAACCGTGCAGGAGTCACCAAGTATATTACTTCTCTAGACCAAAATGTATCTAGAAATAACTTTTGTATATCCCAGTTTAATTTTACAATCCCACCTAAAGTGTATGTTGAGGACATGCACACTTGTGCTAATATTTTTCTCTTATTTAAAGACTGCATATTTGAAAAATGCTGAGAGTTGATTTTAAAAGTTCTCATCACAAGAAAAAAATTTGTAACTATGTGTGGTGATGAATGTTAACTAGATGTATCATGGTCATTTCACAATATATTCATATATCAAATTAGTATGTCATACCCCTAAAACTAATATAATGTTATGTGTCAATTATGTCTCAATAAAAAATACCAGAAAGATAAACATTCTTGCAGTTCCTCAAAAGAGAAGAGATGGGCATGCAATGCAATAAATATTCACTGCACAGAATAAGAAAAATAGAGAGTTATGAATAAATTAATGACTCATTCTTTTTTGTTGTTGTAGAATCATTCACAAATAAAAGAAAATGTATGTCTCCCCTTCCTTTTTCCAGGAAGGATAGCCAAATTTTGTTATATTTAGTGTTCCTTTGTCCTAAGAAACTTTTTATAGAAATAAAAGGCTTAAAGTGTAAAATCTCTCAAAGTGATATTGATTTGCATGTATTATTAAAACAAACCTGTTGAATTATCTATAGGGAAATGAGGGCTAGTGTTCTTAGGAAAAGATCCTGGTTTCAAGCCTGGCAGAGAGTTGGGTTCTCAGAACCTAGAAGGACAGAGGGGTGGTGGGTTCTGTAGTCAACAGTGAAGGTCATGCAGGGGAGGACAAGCACCCATTCCTTGAGGGGCTGATTGAAGACACCTGGGACTGGGATTAAGCATCATGGTTTTTGGGGCTGCGTTGAAAGAGGTAGATGTCTCTACTTTCTCATGGTCATGGGGGCTAGAACAATAAATCTCACAATGAATCTCAATGGTGAGCATGTTGGTCTACTGCCCAGAAGGGGTCTTTCCCACATGTGCCTGGATTGCCTGGTTCCTATATCCTGCTACAACACCACTGTAACACCAGAGAAGTGATGAAGTCATAAGAAGGAGAAAATCAAAAAAGGTAGCTTGTGGTCCTGAGATAGGCCTCCAAGCTAGATAGGATTCTATTTAAAAAGATACAGAGATGTGACTCTTCTTGTATATTGTGAGGAGTGTAGCAAATCATGCTTGTTTTAAAAATACTATAAGAATCTGAAAATCAAACCTTATTTTCCTTAAAAAAAAAAAGACTCCTGGCAAAGTCCCTTAAGTTATTATAACAAGGTTTCATTAATACCATAGATGAGATTAGTACATAAACAGTAATACAGTTTCTCTTGTACTTTTATTATTTACCCCCAGAGGCCATTTCTATGTGTACCAAGGTTGGGAAGTGGGGTCAGTGGCCCCTTCAGTGTGTCTCAGTTCAGCTTTCAAATGATTACTTTTTTTTCTCATAGAAATTCCTGCTGTTTTGATTTGAAGTGCATCTTCCATCCATGTTTTTTTTTTTTTTCAGTTAAGACTTTGGATCTAGTTGGGTTCTTGATTCTCTTTACTTCGAGTGCTTCCATCATCCTGAGTGAGGTCAGCATCTATTTGTTTATTTACTCCACACGTAGCATATTGGTTCTTTGACCTGCTTATTTATCATGATCTTCATCTCCATTCTTCTTCTTATAGATGTTATAAATGGACCTGCTCCATCTCTCAAATCATGTATTAGTTCTCTACTGTTTCATAACAAATTATTGAAAAAATTAGTGTCTTAAGGCAATGCATATTTATTATTTCACACGGTTTCTGTGTGTCAGGAACCAGTAGGGTCTTAGCTATGTGATTTTGAATTGGGGTATCAAGAGATTGCAATCAAGATGTTGCCCATGGCTACTTTTGTCTGAAAGCATGACTTGGCCTAGAGATCTATTTCCAGGGTGGCTCACTTGTGTGCCTAGAAAGTTAAAGCTGTGTTGGAAGGAGCCTTGTGGACTTCTCCATATCATCGCTTGAGTTTCCTTAAGAAACTGGATGGCAGCTGGATTCCTCTAGAGTTAATGATTCAAGAAAGAGGAAACTGTAAGTCACAATACATTGTCTTTTATGACCTAGACTTGGAGGTCACATTCTATCTTTTCTGCAATATCCCTTGGTTACACAAGTCAGCACTATTCAAGGTGGGAGGGACTTCACAGGGGTATACCAATTGGTGAGATCATTGGTGGTCGTCTTGAAGGCTCTCTAACACACCTTTAGTCCATTGGCTACACTTGCATGCTCCATTTTCAAAACTGTAAACTTTCATCCTCCAGACCTCTCACTCAGTGACTACACTGACTTTTCTTCTGTACTGAGACTTCCAAGCTATAAACTACTCTATTTTCATGTTATCGATCAGTCTGCCTTACAGTTTCAGATTAATTAAAGACATAGTTTATTTTAGTGCACTGGTTTACAAATGTCCTTTTAGAAGATGCAGACCCTCGTTGTTCAGACAAACAATACTTCTTTGATGAAAGGGGTATGAAAAGTAGTGTGCAGACTTGTCTCCCTTGTCTCCCCTGGTGGCCCAGGAGGCTCTGAAAATCCTCTGGCTCTCAAGGAACTGGCCTATTTACCTCCACTTCTGAACATTTTACTCCCCTCATTCCTGGCACTCTCTACCAGCAAATGAGGATTATGGAACAACAAATAAAATAGTAACAGAAATCTGATCAAGAAACAAACTAAAAATTGAGGCACAAAATGCTCAGTTTAACACAGAATTGTCCTAATGAGTCGCTTATTGGTCTATCTGGTGATCCTGGTGTGTTTCAAACTGCGGTGTCTTCCTACTACTTCTTTCTCTTACTTTGTTTTTATTATTATTTTTTTTAACGTTTTATTTATTTTTGAGACAGAGAGAGACAGAGCATGAACAGGGGAGGGTCAGAGAGAGGGAGACACAGAATCCGAAACAGGCTCCAGGCTCTGAGCTGTCAGCACAGAGCCCGATGCGGGGCTCGAACTCACGGACCGCGAGATCATGACCTGAGCGGAAGTCGGCGGCTTAACCGACTGAGCCACCCAGGTGCCCCCTTTCTCTTACTTTGTATCTGGCTTGGATACATGCCACAGAATCAGGGATGCCCCCAAAGACTTGTTTGACTAAATGTTATTTCCAACTCTTACATATTTCCATTATCTTACATCCAACTGTCATGATGTAAGGAAACTCAAACAATAATTTGGAGACAGTAAACTTCAGATTTGTGTCTCATGAGTTTTATTTTATAAGCCGTAGTAAAATCTGCTGCACATGTGCAGCCCAAGCCTATGTATGGGTGGTCTTTTGATCACAGACTTTCTGCTAATCAAGATATTTGCAAATTTGTGTATGTGCACAAAAATGAATAGAGAAAAATAATTTCATCATAACAGTAAAAAAAGTAGAGTTGATGTATGAGAATAGATTTAATAATCCATGTTTTTATATGAGTATTTGGGCACTATTATAAATCTTAATCTGAAATAATCTCATTTTCAACTTGGGTTATAGGGTCCAAGTATAAAAGTTTTATTCTTCTGGGATTAAAAGCCAGTATCACTAATTTTAAAAGCAGCTTTTGTTGAATTTAAGCAAACTAAGTTTAACATTTCTTTATAAAGCCAATAACATAGATGTCAAAATGAATAAAGAGAGAAAAGTACAGATTGGTGTTTTGAATATAATATAAAATCTGGAAAACTCATTAGTAAAAAGAAGTCAGTGGTATATTAAAAGAATATAGCATGGCCAGTTGGGTTTTATATTAACATCTGAAGATCTAACATTAATTCCCACATTAATAAGTCAAAAGAGAAAAGCAATATGACTATCTCCATAGCTTATTAATGAGTCTTTGCACAAAATTTAACATCCACCCTAGATGTAGAAAACAAAAACAAACCTTTACGATCCCATAAAGAAAAGAATAGGAAGAACTGATTTTGTAACAACTCTTTATAAAAATAATCTATAAGTGTCATATATTTCAATTAAAGCAACTTTTTTTTTTTTTTCTGGTGGAACTAGAAAAACAGATATAGGGTTTATCTAGAGGAATTAGCATGGCAAAATACCCAGGACAATTGTCAGAAAAGAAATAGTATTAAAGGAGGAGCCTTTCAAGAGTGCTGGAGTACTAACAAATTCCTTATGGATAAGCAATAAGGAATGGGAAAATGGGAAGTGGAATGACAGATCTTATTCTTGTATAGGAAGAACATTATGTTGAAATGGGAGCATATATTAAATAACTTCATGTATTTTGGTCTATTTCCTGGCCTTGTTCAAGTTCACAGATGCCTCTGATAGTTTAAGGAACTGGATTCCTATTTCATTTCATTGAGCAAAATAAAAGTTGTTTAAGCTCACACAAATTGGAAAAAAAAAAAAGAATGTAGAATGAATAAGTGTGCAGTTATGAGACTCTAATAAAGATAGAATTAGGATAAAACCAGTATGCATAACTGTGCATAGTATCATCATACATATCTATGTGTAATTTTATCTATATATCTATATCTACATCTACATCTATGTCTATATCATCTATGCCTTTAATTTCTCTTATTTTTCTGGCATATGAAGGAAAGGACTTTACTCCAATGTGCATGTATTGCTACTTTTAAAAATGGCATCAGAGTGGGGCTCCTGAGTGGCTCAGTTAGTTAAGTGTCCAATTTTTTTTTTTTAATTTTATTCATCCATCTTGAGAACGAGAGAGAGCATGAGCAGGGGGAGGGTAGAGAGAGAGAGAGAGAGAGAGGGAGGGAGAGAATCCCATGCAGGCTCTGCACAGTATGGAGCTCCATGTGGGACCGGAACCCATGAACTGTGAGATCATGACCTGAGCCGAAATCAAGAGTCAGATGCTCAACCAACTGGGCCACCCAAGTGTCCCTAAGCGTCAAACTCTTTTTTTTTTTTTTTTTTAATTTTTAATGTGTATTTATTTTTGAGAGAGAGACAGAGACAGAGTGTGAGTGGGGGGAGGGGCAGAGAGCAAGGGAAACACGGAATTAGAAGCAGGCTCTGGGCCCCGAGCTGTCAGCACAGAGCCTGATAGGGGCTCAAAGTCACAATCCTTTGAGATCATGACCTGAGCTGAAGTCAGGCGCTTAACCAACTGTGCCATCCAGGGGCCCCCTAAGTGTCCAACTTTTGATTTCAGCTCAGGTCATGATCTTGTGGTTCCTGAGTTCGAGCCCCGCATCAGGTTCTGTGCTGACAGTGCAGAGTCTGCTTTGGATTCTCTTTCTCTCTCTTTCTCTCTCCCTTTCTCTCTGCACCCCCCCCCCCCCCCGGCTCTAGCTCTCTCTTTCTCTCAAAATAAATAAATAAACTTAAAAAAAAAATGGCCTCAGAGGGAAAAATTGGCATCAGAGTTTATCTTGACCATTACTCCTTGTACTCATTATATTTTTCCTTAATAATAATAATAATTTTTAAAATGTACTTTCTAATATAATATAAGAAGAAGTGATATAGAAACATATCCCAAATATACTATTAAATGAGATAAGCACATTGTATGTTAGTTATTGTATCTGGAAGATAAAATTAAAAGAAACTTCCAATTAATCTTTTTTTCCTTTTTGTATTTCAAATTTGTATGTGCTTGATATACTTACCATTAAAAAAATTTAAGACAAAAAAGTTAACCACATAATGAGCTTACAGTCATTTTAATCTTTTAAAATCCTTTTTTTTACTGATGAATCTACTACAGAGTAAAAAAATTTTAAAGTCCTTTGTGTTGTAAATAGAGCATAATTAATCAAAGAAATTTTGATTCCAGTATGTTTTAATTCAGACAATTAAAAATAAATTTCATTGACTTTAAATATCTTAAATAAGGTTTCTTCTAACCTTGGTCCGCTTTTGCCTGCTGATTGGCAAATCATCAGATCCATTTATAAAAGGACCGTATTCTGCACATGTGAACATTCAACTTCACCTGGCTAACTTTAAATGTCATAGCCTTTAGATGGTAGCCTACACTTGTGGTGAGCACAGCATCATGTGTAAACTTGTGGAATCACTGTCTTCTACACCTGAAACTAATGTAACATTGAGTTTTAACTACAATTTTTAAAAAAGTCATAGCCTTTGACCCAGTCTGTCCTAGATCTGCTTTGAGAACATAATCTTAACTATAGGAAAGGCTTTATGTAAAAACACTCCAGTTTCACACTGCTTATAATAGCGAAAAACTGAAGCAACTTAAATGCAATTTATGGAACAGCTTAGTAAACTCATGGAATTCTCAAGTGGCCATAAAAACTGATTTTTCTAAAGTGTTTATATCAACTAAAAAATGCTCATTATATTACGCTAAGGGAAAAAGAAAGAAAACCAATAGTTTTTATAGTTTGACCATAACTTAAACTTAAGAACCTTTGCATGGCTGAAAATTTTAATGATTCGAATTGAGTTGGGTTGATATTTAAAAAAAAAAAAAAAATGAAGTCTTCACCAAACTGTATGAAGTCATTTGAATTTTTTTTTTTTCTCCATTTGGAGGGAAAGACAAAGCCACCAAAATAATTGACTATTTAAAACTGGCTTTGAGACTCATTTGATCTAAATAAAAACTGACAGCCTTCCATTTGTTTCTCTTAAAGTTTGCATTTTAAATGCCTCATGGAAATATTTAGTGAGGGAATATTAAACTTGAAAGTGCTCACTGCCAGACGACTAGGGACAGCTGTAAAACAATTTCAGAAGCTGCTTACCAAAGAAAGTCTAATGTGGAAGGGTGTGGCTGTTATTCCCTGGGAAAACAGAAAGGAAGGAAGAATATGACAAAGGAGGAAATCAGCTGTTAGACCAAAGGAGGATTTAAGCACTGAAAAAATGCCAACCGTTGAAGACAGTTGCTCTGTCACACAAAATCCTGAGGTCTGTCCATCCTCTACTTCTGTTGGCCTAGCAATTTGCTTAGCTATTGCTATTTCGGGAAGGAATTTCCACAGAGCTGGCATGCCTTCAGCCCCTGAGGTTTCCTCTGATTGACTGATCAACAGGTGTTGAAAAAGCCTGTGGCAGAAATATCACAGACCCAGTGTGCTCATCTGACTTCTGTAACTGTGACTGTAGTTTTGCTTGAGTGTATCATTGCTTTACCAAGGAGCCTCTCTGTAAGAGAAAACCTAAACAAATCATTTATGACATTTTTAGCTAATTGCTTTTCTATAGATACGGCATATGCATTTGTTAATTCTGTATGCATTTCTAATTTAGAAATTAAATATTGTACTGATGATTATACAACTAAAACCTAAGTATGATACAGAATGAACTTTTCGAAGAAATGCTGTAGACATTATAATCCTAAAAAATATTAAACTATCTTGACTTAATTTCGTCTTGCAAGCAAATTGTCAGAAAAGCTATGAGAACAATGGTCATATTGGTAGCAGGGGAAAAAAAGCAACAAAAAAAGAAAAGAAAAGCATATATAAAGTACTAGGTTCTCAAACACTTAAGGAACATAACTGGTTACACCATTTTTATGCTAAACTTCATTTGATTTTTTTCTTTAAATTTTATCCAAAGCAAAAGAAACATGTATCCATGAATCATTCCAAGTTTCAATAAAAATAAGAAAATTTAAATAAGGCCCACAATTTCAATGTATTTACCTTCCTACTGTATTCAGAGTAAAAGTCAAGCTCTTTATTTGGATCTCTGGGGTCATACAGAATCTGCCTCCTCACTTCATCTTTGTGAATTTATTTTCTCCTACTCACCCTGATCTTTTAGCTTCAGCCACACAGACCCTTATGCTGTTCCTTGAACCCATGGGGCTCATTCTACCTTAGAGTTTTGCTGTCTCTCAGTCAGGCATGGTGTTTCCCAGATAACAGAATGGTGGGACCCCTTCCTTCCTTCAGATCTTCAGTCAGTCACCTTCTTTGCAGGACTTTTCCTGTCTATTCTAAAATTTAACCTTTCTCCATCAGTATTTTATATCCCTTCTTCCTTCTTTTATAGCTTATCTTTAACACAATGTTCTTTTTACTTCTCTTATTATTGTTTATACTGTCCACTAGAATGTAAGCTGTGAAGGAAGAGATTTTATATTTTGTTTACTATTTCATTATCAGTGTGTAAAAAGTGCCTGGGACATACTAGATCCTTCATAAATACATGTGTAGTGAATGCCTAAAAAGGAATAACTAGAAATTTATGATGTTTGAGTGCAGTTGGTTGGTACCACTCCTCATAACTCAGGCAAGAACATGGTATCTAGTGCTCCATTCAGCTTTCCCAGTATTTACTGAAGATAATAATATCTGTACCCTATTGCTTTGTACTTGACTTCTTTACAAAAAAACGAGTTCATTTAATTCTTTAACAACACTTTGAGTTAGGTCTTATTATCCCCATTTTACAGATGAGAAATTGAGGCTTGTTAACTATAATTCACCATGTTGAAGCTAATATGTGGTGGAATTGGTATTGGATCATGTGAATCAAAATACTCGTTTGTCACCATGAAGCTGTGGAGTTTGGGAGGTCTAAGAAGCGATGAAATGTGAATAGGCAGAGCTAATCTGAAAGCAATGAAGTCATGTTAATGGATTTTAAATCGGGGAATGACAATTAGGTTTACCTGCTAGAGAAATTACCCTGGCAGTAGAGTAGAAAATGAAATGGAGAGAATAGTCTGGAGTCAGGAAGTGAACAGATTGTTGCAATAAGCCAGATGACAAAGCATGAAGCTCACTAGTCAGTGGAAGATGTAATAGAAAAGAGAATATACAGAGGCGCCTGGGTGGGTAGCTCTGTCGGTTAAGCAGCCAACTTCAGCTCAGGTCATGATCTCATGGTTCATGAGTTTGGAGCCCGCGTCAGGCTCTGTGCTGACAGGTCAGAGCCTGGAGCCTGCTTTGGATTCTGTGTCTCCCTCTCTCTCTGCCCCTCCCTCTCTCTCTCTCTCTCTCTCTCAAAAATAAACAATAATAAAATTTTAAAAAAGAAAAGAGAATATACAATTTAGATATGTCATGAGCTAGAATTCACTGAGTGTTGAGGAAAGTGAGGCTTCCAGGTTTCTTACTTGACTAGTAAGAAATATATAATTGTGACATTAATCCTGATTAGGAATATAAGAAGAAATATAGATTTGGAAGAGGATAGTGTAGCTGAAATCAAGAGATACTGGCATAAAATCTTGAATATTGCCAAGATGCTAGTAAGTCAGTACTAAACAGTGTTGTTTGGATTTGGCAACCAATAGATCATCAGTGGTACAATTTGGCAGATGAGCTGTAGGGAAGATTTTGGTCTAAAGGTAGACCAGATCAATTACATTTGGGTATCTGAAAGGGACAAAGTTGAGATGGTGAATGTATACTCCTATGAAATATCATGATGGAAAGGAAGAGATGAAATAGGGCACAGGCTCATTCCTATCATTGTTGCAAGCATGAAAGTGACTTGACTATTTTAATGGAATGGATGATAAATGCCAGTTATACTGAATTCCTGTTTCTGCTGTAACAAATCACCACAAACTCATTGGCTTAAAACACATAAATCTGTTCTCTTATAATTTTATAAGTCAAAAGCCTAAAATGAAGGTCTTAGCAGAGCTATTACTTCTGAGGGTTTCAAGGGGGAACATGTGTCCTTACCTTTTCCAGCTTCTAGAGGGTTGCCTGTATTTCTTGGCTTGCGACATCCCCCTCTATAAGCCAGCAGTGTCTTCTCTCCCCTCTGACCTCCTCTCTCTCTAAGGATTCTGGTTCACCCTCAATAATCCAGGATAATATTTTCATCTCAAAATTCTTAATCACATATTCAAGTTCCCTTTTGCCACGTAAGTTAACATATTCACAGGTCTGAGAATTAAGACATGGACATCTCTGGGTGAACAATATTCACCCTACCACACCAGTAGACAGATTAATGATGTGGGACAGATTAATGATATGATTAAAAGATAATGGGGTGAGATTCTTGAGAAAGCTGGAGTCAATCAAATCCAAATCAAAGGGGGGTAGTTGTTTTGTGTATGGAGTACCATATGATCTTCTCAGACTAAGTAAGGATATAGAGGAAAGCATCAGACAGTTGGGAGGATTCTCTCTGAAATAGATATGCATGCTGAGGGGATTTGAAGAGAACAATAAAATGCTGTAGAGTTTTAAGGACCACTATAAAAAAATAGAGCAGTCATGGTCATAAGCAATAAATTTGAGGTGATAACTATTAGGCAATTTCTCTCAATGTCCTGGCACAGGAGAAGGATGGTTTGATTGGTCCAGATGATCAAATTGCCTGTAAAGAGGAAAGTCACAGGGTGAAGCAGCTGAGGATGTTAATGAGAGAAAGGTTAATGAGAGAAAGAGCGCCCGCCCCGCAGCTCTTCAGGTCACAGGTGAGGAGTGGGGGGTGCCCCGGGGCTCCTGGTGAGCTAGTGGGAGGGTCAAGGTAAAGGGTGTCCTTAGGGATGGGCCTGGAACAGAGATGTCCTGTGAGGGTTCTATATCTTCTTTGTCACTGGAAAGATTCAACGCGGAGGTGGCCCGAGGCTGCTCTGGGGGCTCTGATGGGGCAAGGTGGGGGATCTGGGGAGTGCCCACTAGGCGAGTGAAGGCCCTGGAGGCATGAGGAGAGGCAGAGGAAAGGGATGCAGGTGAGGAGCACAGGGTCTGGAATCCGAAGGAGAGGGGTGAGAGTTCAGGCTTTTAAGGGGACCTCTTCAAAGAAAGGGTGCTGGGATCTGGGGCCTTGAGGAGAAAATAAGGGAGGTCAGATCTGAGCAAAACCAATATGACCTAGACATCGGTAGCAGCAAGCAGCTTCCTCTTCCTGTCCTTGACATAGATCTTTTTCATTGCGGAAATGAGCTTTTATCCGGTGTTCTCCCTCTCTCTTCTCTTGTTTTTACAAAGTTGCATTTATAAATTCATATTTAATTTCCCAAGGTTTTCCATAATCAAAGAAGGTGACATCAACTACGAAGGGGCCTTGAGAATGGAGAGCCTAACAAACTCTTCTGGAAGAAGCAGGGCAAAGGAGACTACCACAGGCAGAAGCAGTTCCTGTAAAGGCAGAATTAGAGGTTCGAAAGATGGCACCGAGGTAACACGGATCTTTACGGTTTTGAGTAGTTTCCCTGAAAGCCATAACAGATCAGTCAGTGAATCTTGGGCTTGCAGTTTGAGGTTTAGTACAGGTGCTGGTAGTTGAGGGTGCTAAAATGATTCCAGGATGAGTTTCAGCTTCCAAGGTCCTTGCCTCTCTGCTATATCCAAAGCTTTTGGGAATTGTTTGGGATGTATCCTGCCTGATATTCTACTCAGAAACAGGTTTATGTATATATAGCTTCTCTCTCTGTCTCTCTCTGTCTCTCTCTCTCTCTCACTCTCTCTCACTCTCTCATCTATCTATCTATCATCATCTATCCACTTACCCATCCATTTTCTTCCAAATACCATCATGTGGGGGTTAGAGCTTCAAGATATGAATTTGGGAGGATGTAAACATTCAGTCTTCCATGTCCTCTTTGGGTGATATTTCTGGATTCCCTGTTGTAAAAAAAAAAAAAAAAAAAAAAAAAAAAAAAGAAAAAGAAAAAAAGAATGCTAGAAATAGCATGCTTACTTCTTTTTCCACCACTCTTTTCTTTTTATGTTTCCTAAATTGGTTAGTAATATTGGCCTTTTTATATTGTCAGTGTTTAAAATATTTACATTGCATTCTCTGAATAAATTAAGTTCATTGTTATTTTCCTATAAATTGAGTCTAAAACTTAAAAAACAATAAAAATCACTATAACATTCTAACTATATAAACATTCATTATGGAGTCAAGTTTTGTAATTAGACCCAAATAGTAGGAAATGTATCCTATGTCATGAAAACTTGCTTATTGTAGACTTTTCAAAGCATGAAAGGATATTAAAGACATTGGTCATGTGTCAGAGCTTTCAGTGTTCATCATGATGATAAAAGAGCTTACATAAATCAGCTCAAATTATGTCCAGGTACTCTTTATGCAATTTATGTATTAACATATTTTATCTTGACAATTCTCTAGAACAATATTATTCCAAATTTGCAGATGGGAGAACTGAAGCAAAGAGAGAGTAAGCAACTTGCCTCAGTTCACACAACCTATTAGATGGAGAATTAAGAATTCACTTCAATCCAGACATCCTGGTTTCAGAATTCATGCTCTCATCTGCCTTACTGTACTGCTTCTCATTTCTATTCCTTCATAGCTAAAATGTCTATTTGGCAGATTTTAGATTTTCTCTTTATTTTTGGTGCACTGAAATTTTACCAGGATGTATCTAGTTGTGGGTTTCTTTTTTTTCATCAAATGTGCCTTGTTTTACAAGAATTTTTAAAGTCTAGGGACTCCTATCTTCTTTTAGCCCTGGGTCAGTCTTCTTAAATTACATTTTGTCATATTATATTTTTGATTACTTTTGTTACTCATTTTGGTATCCCAGTTGTTTCCTCCTGGTAAATGGGTTATATATTTAAATCTATCCTTCAAATGTCCAAATGTTTCCTTGGTTTCTATTCCTTTGTCTTTTCCTCTGTATTTTGGGAGATTTCTGGACTCTATATTTTAGTCCCCAACGTGGGACTCAATTTTATTGTTCAGCAAACTATTTTATATCTACAATTATACTTTTACTTTTCAAGAACACTTTCTTCTTCCTGTATTTTTTCTTTTCACTAGCAGTATATTCTGCTTCCTATATTCAATATCTTTTTGTTTCTCTATGAGACTACTAGTTGGAATTTTCTATAGTTCTTTTCTGACCTCTAAATCATCTCTTTTCTTATAAAGTAGGTGTTTTTCAATATGTTTACTTATTTTGCTTCTCTTTATTTTTGGTGTTTATTTTCTGTCTGATCATTATTTTCTGTCTGACGATCCTTTTATATTCATATTATAAATAAATGCAGTGGTTAGTAAAATGACTGACTTGGGTTTCCCTAACCTGTTTCTCTCTTAAATAGGATGAAGGCTAATTATGGACTCTTAAGTGTGTGTTTGGGAATTTTTAGGGAAACTCTCCTGTAGATTGTGTGTTTAGGACCCCAGATCCTCACACAGAATTTAAAGATTAGCATAAATATCTGAAAATAATTTTTAACATAAATTTTTATAATGGAAATCTTTGAGCATGACTAGAATAATGATGTGTTCATATATTATACTTACATTAGAATTATCCTGAATTTAACATCTACAAATGGACTATACTGGTATTTCAGATACCTTGGGTAACTTTGTAGTAGATGTCATAATATTTTGAAATGGTGAACAACTCTTGGGTTAAGTTCCAAATAAGACAAAGGATAATCTTCTTTGATGTACACAGGATTGCATAAACTCCATTATATCAAAACTGTGTGAATAAGCTGTATTTATAAGTAATATAAGGTTTAATTCTAGGATTAGAAAATTATGTCTATTTGTAATCTACATGAATGTCCAGTGAGGCAGTCAAAATTTGTACAAGATACAGGGAAATTCTTTACAATAGAAACTATCTGTGATTTGCAAGACATCTAATATTTCTGTACCCTACCATTAAATGCCAGCGTCACTTGGAAAATTTTCTAAAATGTCCCTGTAGGGCATTGCCACATTTGGGAACTATAAGGCTATAATTTTCTCTCCTCCTGTTTGTCTACCAATCTTATCCCATTTTATTTTCTATGGTCCAGGAATTCCTTTTTATTTCCTGTATAATTATGAATACATAATACTAAAAATGAGTACATTTTCTGAAATTTCAGTGAAATCTTGGGAGGAAAGGGAGGCATAAATTTCCTTCATCCTACAGAAAGTCTTCTGTTATCTGTTCTTCCCTCTATCTTCCTTCTCCTCACAGACTGCCCAAACCTCAAATGTGCTCAAGTCTTTTCCATCTTAAAAAGACTGGCATGGATTTTGTACTCTCCTCTGCCTAAATTTCTATTTCTATACTTTAACTTAAGGAACAAACTTGTTGAAAAAGTAGATGAGGTTTAACATTTCTGCCTTTTCTCTTTCACTTTTTCTTGAAAACTTTCCTCTTTTACTGTCAGTTTTGCCCTCCATATAGCCATGCTACAAGGAACAGCCAATGTCATCTTTCAAAAATATAAATCAGATCATGTCACTCCCTCTCTTCATTGTGCCCTGAACTCTGATTATACTTAGGATGAAATTCCTACTCTATGCCCTATCCTGATGAGTCAACCCTGGCCTAACTCTCCAGTCTCAGCTTATGTCACTCTACTTATTTCCCTCTGCACCAGTCACAGCCGACTTCTGTCATTTCCTAGAGCGTAAGTAGCGTTTTCCCTACTGATGTGCTATTTTGAGTTTCTTGCTGAAATGCTCTGTCCGTGGCCCTTGGCATGGCTGTTCCATTTTTTCGTTCCGTTCTCATCTGAAATGTCATTTTCTTGGAGGTATCTTTCCTAAAAATCCCATCTAATTCTTTATAACCCTCTTATTTATTTATTTTTTCATGGCACTTAATAGGGTTTTTAAATATGTAAATTTTGTTTATTTTTTCCTGTTCTCTGACCACCGCAGGGACTGCTTTTGTCTTTTGTGTCACTGTATTCTTATCCCCAAGCACAGTGCCTGCCATAGCAGTTGCTCACTAAACAGTTGTTGAGTAAGTGCATTCTGTCCCTTCTATTTCACAGAGCATGTACTTGCTTTGGTATAAATACCTTCCTACTTAACTCTTTCATTTCTTAGTGGCATTTGCCACTATCCTTTTGAAAACTCTTTCCATTCGGTACTTTTCTTGGGCTTCATTTTCTCTTTTCTGTTTAATCTCAATGACTCATCTTCCTCCTCTAGTCCCTTAAGCATCTGTGTCCTGAGGTGGGGAAGAGCTTAGTACAATTTGAAGAACTAGAGGGAGAACAGCATGGCTAGTCTGAAGTGAGAAAGTGAGTTCTCCCAGAAGCAGATCCCAAGACAAGGGATTGAGTGCAAATAGTTTATTTTAGGAGTGGTGGGGAATTTATTTTGGGAATGGCAAGGAGTCATCGGTAGGCAGATGAGGCAGACAGGAAACGGAAGGCAGCTTTTAACAGTTTTGTCATGAAGCAGGTTTCACAGCGGGTAACTAATCCTTAATCCTACTGGGAAACTTTAGAAGCCAAGGTAGAATCTGCACCACACAAATATTTCACCTGGGGATGAGGGAGCTGGGTTATTTATCCACGGAATTCTGTCAGTGACCCTTTGTACAATTGTGAGTAATTAATTTCCCACGCTTTTTGTCTGAAAGGCAAGCCCATATTCAGAATAGATATCACTCCCAATAAGGAAGAATTGCTGTTTTTATCAGTGTGGAAGGGATCTAATGGAATCAACTTTTCCCAAGTGGCTGGTTGTTCTCCATGGAGGGTAGTACCAGATCAAGGGCTCTCCTTAGGTCTCCGCTGCTGGTAGGTTTGATATTCAGCAGTGGAAACAGCCAAAGCACTGTGGTGGAAGAGTGCACATTCTGTTGGGCACTTGCATAGCCTCCTTCATTGCTCCTACAACTACTCTGTTCACGGCCCATTGCGCAAGCCCTAGGAGGCAGAGGACAGAGACTGGCTGCTATCTACTGGATGTATCATCCTGTCCACTTGATTGTTTAGGCTCCTGACCAGGGAATGATCTCTTATGGGTGTGAACTGGAGACACAAAGAACTGCACAGTTTGTACCCGCTATCATAGTTTGAGCCACAAACTTGTCTCCTAGATAACTTTGTCTGCAATTTTTCAAACTTGCTTCTTCCAGGCCCCTGATGAACCGGCCAAATTATTTGTTTGTTCCTGCTTATGAGGATGTGTGTATGTGTACCTCCAACCACTTTTCCTTCCATAATCAAATGATGACCAGAAGTACTGCCAGAATCCTGTCCACCAGGAGGATTTCCCCTCACCACTGTCTGTCATGGTTACTGCTATTTAAGCTTGTCATGCAACACCTGTTCATTTTGGTTTACAACAACATATTGAACTGATAAACCAAGAACTGGGCTCAGGCTTTTTCCCTTCTTCTCTGTCAGCTAGGAGTAGGGGACCCCATATTAGGCCAGAGGTTGACCTGAAAGAGAGAGGGGAATCAGAACAACAGAGGCGACACGTGTTATCTGTTTGTGTAACCCACTTATGCCCCTTGGGTATATTTGGCCATGATCTTTAACATATCATTTCCATCATTCAAGTGGATACTGTACTGCCTGCCTGTGATTTGGAAGATCTGATGACATTCAGCCTTTGATAGGTGTCTCTCATTGCATGGTCACTTGGTATGCCATGGTAAAAAACAAAAACAAAAACAAAAACAAAAAAACAAACTCAGTTGCATTCAGGGCCAGCAGAATACCATGAGTTGCTGTGTAATAACTTTATGGTATTCCCTGACACGCCCCAACTTCCCAACACTTCTTTGAAGCTCTCCCTCATCAGTGCAACATTCCCTTTATTTTTTTTTTATTTATATATGAAATTTATTGTCAAATTGGTTTCCATACAACACCCAGTGCTCATCCCAAAAGGTGCCCTCCTCAATACCCATCACCCACCCTCTCCTCCCTCCCACCCCCCATCAACCCTCAGTTTGCTCTCAGTTCTCAACAGTCTCTTATGCTTTGGCTCTCTCCCACTCTAACCTCTTTTTTTTTTTTTCTTCCCCTCCCCCATGGGTTCCTGTTAAGTTTCTCAGGATCCACATAAGAGTGAAACCATATGGTATCTGTCTTTCTCTGTATGGCTTATTTCACTTAGCATCACACTCTCCAGTTCCATCCACATTGCTACAAAAGGCCATATCTCATTTTTTCTCATTGCCACGTAGTATTCCATAGTGTATATAGACCACAATTTCTTTATCCATTCATCAGTTGATGGACATTTAGGCTCTTTCCATAATTTGGCTATTGTTGAGAGTGCTGCTATAAACATTGGGGTACAAGTGCCCCTATGCATCAGTACTCCTGTGTCCCTTGGATAAATTCCTAGCAGTGCTATTGCTGGGTCATAGGGTAG